>NC_061106.1:12997380-13022380 GCF_015104395.2 Macrobrachium nipponense
GACAGAGTGGTGCTTGATAAAGGACAGTAAATCGGAAAGGCCTAGCACTACTCCATTGTGTCTCTTTCCCTCGTGGCATTTTTCTTTATTTATATATTTATCACATTCCATATTTTCGTGATTCAGTTATGCAAACATACATATATAATATACTATAATGGTAAACAGGCTGCAGTATCTGGTAAGATAGGATAGATTGTTCTAATGGATTATGTCTGCGCCGTTACCATCTAATTCATGTTCACATTTTGATATACAAATATTTATGAGAATTCTAACAAATAATGTATTCTACTCTCCTGACAAGCCTGCTTACTTATTTCATAGATGACCGCAAAGACCTGAGCACACTTTCTGATGTTACAAGGGAATTCAAGTTTCTAATACATTTTTTGGGCCAGGGGAGTTAGTATACTGATTTCAAACGTAAATACTCATCCCCGAACTCACTTTTGAATTCGGCCTTCTAAACCTATTCACCGAACGAATTCACAAAAATGCATTCACGTACGTAAGCCTCTTTGTTCGTAAGTGAATTCAAAGATATATGCAAGTCCACATTCTGAACTGAGCGAGTTAGGATATAAGCGAACTCTTTTTTTGGGTCTGTTCTGATTTTTCAACATTTACCAGAGATGGAAAAACCTCCGTTCTGATTTGCATGTCAGCACCTGAAACCCGAAAAGAGACACTGCGTGCAGTAAGATGTAAAGGTAGTCTGCGCTAAACACGCAAGAACCTAGTATGTGCGTGATAGCGTGATTAGTGATTATGCAAATGAAATTGCGCTTACACATACACTTACAAGTATTGTATATTCGATTTTTATTTGTTATCTTAGGCAATAATTCACACACATACACACACACACACACACACACACACACATATATATATATATATATATATATATATATATATATATATATATATATATATATATATATATATATATATATATATATATATGGGGATACAATCCACAATGAAGTAAAATCTTGTAGTTTAAAATAATTATTCTTTACAGGATTAAAGCTTTCGACCATCAACTGTGGTCTTGTTCACTAAAATGTGATATGTCACCTCAAGGAACTAACAAGTAAGAGCACAAACACTTGAAAAAACAACGGTTGGGTAACAAGCTAGTTCAAATTATGAACGATCAGGCGGTTGAGCCCTCGTTCTTTCCTGAATTCGTCTAGATCTTCGTGGGGGAATGTTTCTATTGTCAACTGCTTGTTCTATGGTGGTTGGGTGGTTTGTTGGAGAAATGACCCGAGTGGAGTAAACAGGAGAGGAAGCAGCATCGTTAATGGCACATATATTTCTAAAGTTTGAAATTTTCCCTTTCCTACATATCTCTTCACAAATAGCTGTATTTTCTGTAATGCCAGTATTTCCTGCAAAGGTCTCGTTTAATGAAATTAACGCCCCTTCTACTACTCGTCTCAAAGTCCTGTCGTTACAAGCAAAAACAGCCTTTGTACCTTTGAAATTTATTGCGTGGTTTTTTTCCCATGTATGTTGCGCAATATATATATATATATATATATATATATATATATATATATATAGATATATATATATATATATATATATAGATATATATATATATAGATATATATATATCTATATATATATATATATATATATATATATATATATATATATATCTATATATATATCTATCATATATATATATAGAGAGAGAGAGAGAGAGAGAGAGAGAGAGAGGGTGGGGCGGGGGGCCTAAATTAATGATTAACACTCAGTCACGTGTGGAACAGAAATAAATTGCTGACTCACTTCAGGATCGAACCCAGGTCTTTCCATTGAAGGGCAAGGGCGCTGCCCAGCAGGGCATACAAGTCGTGGCCTGGTCGGCAGCGGCCTTGCCTCTCAGTTGAAAGACCTGGGTTCGATCCTGATGTGAGTCAGAAATATACATATATGTGTGTGTATGTATGTATGTATACGTCGTTTTTTTGTGCTCTTCATTACGTACTTAATATTCACACAAATTTCAAACCCTTTCCAAGAGAAGAACAATTGTCTTCAAATATCGCCATTTCGTCACGCGTTAAGCCAACGACTTATAAAGTGCGTGTTCCACTTGTTAGTAGTGTGAATGCCCACAAATTTCGAAGGTCAGACGCTTATATATTCTATAATTTATATATGAATGCGTTTTTAACACACTCTCTCTCTCTCTCTCTCTCTCTCTCTCTCTCTCTCTCTCTCTCTCTCTCTGTGTAAAATCTCAAAAAGAACCACAATATGTCTCAGCGTGTCTTACCATAAAACTGGTTCATTGAGTATGTCTCAGCGTGCCTTACTATACAACTGATTCATCGAGCTTCTTATCTGTCATTTCTAGAAGAGTTCTTTTCAGTTCCAGCTAAGCCCTCACGTTCAACAAGAAAGGGTACCAAAGATCTGCAATTCACATTAAGGAAAAATAGTGCCACTCCTTCTAATAATGCTAAAAGCTAATAGCGTTGTTTCCTTTCACATCTCAAAGGTAATTGGATAATGCATTGAGGGCAACATCTAAGTTTTGCCATAAGTTTCATCCTTTGCTTTAGATTAGTATTTGAATCTTTTATTCGAGATTTAATTTCTTTCTCTCAAATAATGATTTATCGTTTTCGCTTACTCGGGGAGTACGCCTGCAACCTACTTTGTTGTTGTTGTTCTTGTTGGGGGCTAGGAAAAGCCCTATGGCAAAGCCTAAAACGGTCTGACAAACGAATTTTAGGATAGGATACTTATGATTTATTTATTAGAATGAAAATGTAACGAATATATATAATGCACATGTTGAACAGCACAGTTAATCATTTCTACTAAAATATAGCGTATTTATTTCGATTTTCGATGGTGAAACAACACGCTATTTGACTAGATTGTAGTACGCACTATGAGTAAGCTGTAGGTCGGATCACAGCTTGTTAAATTTGTCTTCATTCCATATTCGAGTCAACAAAATCCCGTTTATTTGCTCTGAACTTCGACGTATGAAAGTTATATTCAAATTCCTTTGGAAATCGTTTCTGCTCCAATATTCTGTATCATTTTGATAAGATATATCTTCCACTCGTTGGTTTCCTGTACTGTTAACCTGCCTATATAAATGTGCCTGTGGTTAACCTAATCGCCAGTTACCCAGAGAAGGTTTGACGCCCGGAAGTGTTACCTTTCTGGTTTTCAGCAAATTTTCTTGGGATGAGGCTGCTAGCCTCATACCCTGCCTCATGGACGTCTCTCTTCTGCAGCAGGTGATCACCTTCCTAAGCACTGCTCAGAGCCAATGTTGCTTAAAGTTCGCCTAATTGGAAAATAGAAGTGTCCTGAATCTGCTTGGAAAACCACCTTTTTAGGCTCACGGGTGCATCGTTGTCAATTTAGCGGAGTTTTCCACATAGGCCGATGTCTTTACAAGCTGTTTACCTGAATTCTAGCTGTCATAGTAATGTAACAAGTGATACAATTACTCTAATATTTTTGTATGTATATATATATATATATATATATATATATATATATATATATATTATAATATATATCTCAAAAAAATCACCATAACGTGACTGGAAAATCTTCAAGTAATCAAAGTCCACAATTATGTAAAATGTGTATTAAAAATACATAAAAGACGGGAGCTTTCGTCTACTTGATCAGTAGACCTCATCAGCCTTACGGCTGATGAGGTCTACTGATCAAGTAGACGAAAGCTCCCGTCTTTTATGTATTTTTAATACACATTTTACATAATTGTGGACTTTGATTACTTGAGGATATATATATATATATATATATATATATTATATATATATATATATAATATATATATATTATATATGGATACGCTAAATTCACTTATTTCCTCGGTTTTGTGTAAGTCTTGTCCCGAGTTTGGCGGGTAAACACATACCAATTGGCAACAGTGCCCAGGTAGATTACAAGGGTTGGAGCGAATTCTTCCATTTCGCAATAAGCCTTAAAGAAAGGAAAAAAAAAAAAAAGTGCCGCGCTCTAGACCTCTGACTCAGCAGGTCGAAGACACCCTGGCGGGGTTCAGAAAGACCCGCGGGGAACAAAGGCGTATCCAAGACCATATCATGTGATCGGTTCCAGTGAAATGTCTTGGGCGTCGATAGTACGGTTGATTGGAAAGGCACCACACACACTCTCTTGCCTGAGATGTGAGCTTAGACGGAGACAGGCTTATTTAGACGTGGGATGGCAACGGTCTCTACAATGTATCCATTGTAAAATGCCTGAAATTCTCAACCCCTTGCTCATATAGTACAGCGCCTTTCACGCTGCATAGGTTGTTTTTCCTGCTTCTTTCCATCAGTCCTCCATGAGTTTAATGAGTTAATCATGTCTTTGCAGCTTTACTTTTGGAGATGTGCAAAGAATGGTTAATTTTCAATTTTCTTGGCTCCTTATACCATGAAGTGCTATTCTGTCTTGTTCATTATTCTGCTTATTTTCTTCCGTTATACATCGGTAAACTTCGATAATATTTATTGTAATTCCAGTTTATAATCTAATGGTGCGTAGGCGTTCGCTGGATATTCTTGTTAACCGTTCCGCCAACATAACTGTTAGCATGTCCCGCTATTCATTCACATGTACGCATATGCACGTACACAAACACACACACACACACATATATATATATATATATATATATATATATATATATATATATATATTCATACTCAATTTCGAATGCATATTTATGCACATTCTCGTATACCGGTAAGCTTCCTTTGGTGAACATTTTTGAGTAAGAACAAATCCTATGATAATTCGTAATTTCTTCTTTTTTTGGAATGATTTCATTCGATTTTTCACGACTTATATTGCTCACTTTCTTAATTAATTGTATTAGTTAAAAAAAATATCGTGTAATGATGATTACAATGACGAATCTATTAGTACCATTCAAGAGATACTTGTTTTTCTTATAATCAAGCCAACCAAGATATCAAATCCCCCTCGTTGGTTTTGGTTTTACTTTTAGCCGCCTCACTTTAGAAATTAAAGGTAATAATAATAATAATAATAATAATAATAAATAATAAACCTAATAATAATAATAAAATAATATAATAATAATAAAAATAATAATAATAATTAATAATAATAATAATAATAATAATAATAATAATTGTTGTTACTATTTCAATTGGGAAAAAAACTCTATCACGAGAATTCATAAAATGTTCTAGTGTCCACAATAATATAATTGTTAAAAGTTCATGTAAAGCTTCATAAAAATTTTACAAAGGCTTTCGAACCCTTCTCTAAGTTCATCTTCAGTCCAATGATAATAATAATAATAATAATAATAATAATAATATAATAATAATATAATAATAATAATAATAATAATAATAATAATAATGGTTGCAGGTCCACAATAATATAGCATGTAAGTATATGGTCTTTAATAGATATTAAAAGCTTTCGAACCTTGTACTAGGTTCATCTTCAATTAAATGCGAATGAAGATGAACCTAGTACAGGTTCGAAAGCTTTTTAATATCCATTAATGACCATATACTCACGTGCTATATCATTGTGGACCTGCAACCCAATAATAATAATAATAATAATAATAATAATAATAATAATAATAATAATAATAATAATAATAATAATTTTGATGTTTTATCTGTAACATATCAATTTGTCTTGACAATACATCCATTGCTGTAAGGAGACTTCGGTATAGTCATATGTCCAGGAAATGAGGGAAGGAAAACAAACGGTAAGAGAAAATGAGCCAGAAAAAGTGGCGTAAGAAGTAATGACGGTTTTATTGTCGGCAGGAACAGCGTTATCCTGGCAGTTTAGAAAGAAGACGTCTGTCTTGCAAGGGGAAAACATTATCATGATGAATTTCATCGGGAAAACATTATCATAGAATGAATTCATCGGGAAATCATTATCATAAAAAATTTTCATCATCATCATGACTCTATGTAAACGTACGTTTATAGAGGGATGACATTTATTATTTTTTTTATTTCTGAACCGAAAGACGTAAATGGAAGAAAGAAATAAACAGAAGAAGAAGAAAACGATGTTTCTCAACATACGTATACGTTCCAGCACCCCAGAAGGAGGAGGAAAGGATTAGGAGGAGGAGGAGGCAAGCACATGAATAGCTGGTTCCAAGAATCGAATTCATTATCCTTGGATACCAGCCCGTGACATTTGACCTTATAGTGCTGCTGTGCTTTGGCGTATTGCCTTTGAAATCGGCAGTCTTTCTACCATGTTGATATATATATTAATATATATATATATATATATATATATATATATATATATATATACCATATTATATATATATATTATATATATATATATATATATAAATATATATATATATATGTATATATATAAATGTGTGTGTGTTTGTGTGTCTCCGCTGGTTCGGATCCAGGAGAGGACGAAATTATTATCAACTAAAAAAATTCCCCTTTGGTTAACATATATGAAAATATATTAATGCCGAGGTAGAGCGACTTGGCTATTAAAGGACATTTGTAGCTTAATGCATGCACATGAATCACGGTGATGTAATAACAATTCATATACTATATAATATATATATACACATATATATGTATATTATATATATATATATATATATATATATATATATACATATATATTTGTGATAGATACATGTATGTGTGTGGGACACTTGTGTTCTCAGGCTTCCTGTAATTCTCTCTCTCTCTCTCTCTCTCTCTCTCTCTCTCTCTCTCTCCCTTCGTGAGAGTGTTCAGATCGGAGACGACCGTCGCTTCCTGCATTGTCGTCGAGAAAGAATCCAGCCATGAAAAATCCATTTCAATAGTCCGTAAAGATATTGATGTAGATGGAATGATTTTCTGGTGATCAGAGAGAGAGAGAGGGAGAGAGAGAGAGAGAGAGATATAGGAGGAGGAGGAGGAGGAGGAGGATGAGGAGGAGGAGGAGGAGGAAGGGGTGTATAGGGTAGGGTGGTGTAGTAGTCACAGGTAGTGTATGGGCTGATGGCTGTAAGTGGAAAGTTATAGAGAGCGCTGTGGTGTGGGGTCGGAGGTTCGGGTGACAGGGAGGGGAGGGGGGGGATCGAAGAGGGGGATATGGGGAAAGGGGTGTGGTAGTGACAGGTGAGAGAGAGAGAGAGAGAGATGAAAGATGAGAGAGAGAGAGAGAGAGAGGCTGGTGATTGAGAAGGGGTGGAAGGTGTTAGGACTGGTGGTTGACTAGATTGATTTCGGAGAGTTGACATTATTGAGAGCAAGATGGAGGAGACGGGGAATGGCAATAAGAACACTGTCTAAGGGAAAGAATGGATTGATGCCTTCCGGGAGCAAGTGCGTGTGGGGGTTGCGGGGTTGGGGGGGAGGTGGATGGGGGAGGGGGGGGGAGACCAATGGAACCATTCGACGAAATAGACACTTCCTTCCCGATGGTTACTGGATCTTTAGGAATTGGAGACAGAGGGGAAAAACGAGGACGAGGACAGACAGACAACGCCGCTCTCCTGTTTCGTTTTTTAAAGGGAGAAATTCAGACGATTCTCAATGATGTCTTATATTCATTATGTTTTTTTTTTACCTTCATTGTAATGAGAATTTGGCTTCCAGCCTATAGATTTGCTGTAGAAACTAGAATTTATTTCTACGTGCAAACTCTTTCAGGCTCATCTTCGTGAGGTACTGAAGTAATGAAGAAGTACACAGACCAAGAACATATGTTTCTTAAGCGGCAGAATTTTCTGTGTATTAAAGGTGTCTTACACATTAATAGGACATGCCTGTAAGAATTCCTAACTTTTTTTTCCTTTTTTCGCCGTTTCATTGAGGTACCGGTGAGTGCTATATCGTAGGACAATTTCTCAACGTACAGGTACCTCAAAACTACGCGCCACTGAGCAGAGCTTTAAAACAAGCAGTGAATATTCATTTGTGGTTTTTCCAGTTTCTCCTCCTTCCTTTACCTCGGACATCTTACCTTTCTGTAGCTTAGAAAATAGCGGAATGAAAATGTAATGTATTGGCTGTATGTACTTTTCAAATTTATTCATCAGAGATGCATCTGTCAGGGCAAACGACCCCAGTCTCAGAGGCTCTGGCATAACTTCCAGAGTCTCAGAGATTTTTGTATAACTTCCAGGGCCTCAGAAATTTTTGTATAACTTCCAGGATCTCAGAGATTTTGGCACACCTTTCAGTGTCAGATATTTTTGCATACCTTCCAGAGTCTTGGAGATTTGGGCTTACCAGCCAGATTCTCAGAAATTTTGCCTTACCTTCCAGAGTCTCAGAAATTTTGCCTTACCTTCCAGAGTCTTGAGATTTAGTCATATATTCCAGAGTCGCAGAAATTTTGCCTTACCTTCCAGGGTCTCAGAGATTTAGTCATAACTTCCAGAATTTCAGAAATTTTGCCTTACCTTCCAGAGTCTTTAGAGATTTAGTCATATATTCCAGACTCAGAAATTTTGCCTTACCTTCCAGGGTCTCAGAGATTTGTCATAACTTCCAGAGTTTCAGAAATTTTGCCTTACTTTCCAGAGTCTCAGAGTTTCAGAAATTTTGCCTTACTTTCCAGAGTCTCAGAGTTTCAGAAATTTTGCCTTACTTTCCAGAGTCTCAGAAATTTTGCCTTACCTTCCAGGGTCTCAGAGATTTTGGCACACCTTCCAAAGTCTCGGAAGTTTTGGGGGGTATTTGATAAGATGGTTATGATAAGATCATATGATCCTAAAAAGGCCAATGGTTCTTCAACAAAAATTATGAAATAAATTATGCATTCTCAGGGATTGACCAGACTATCTTCTTATGACAATAGCCTTGTTAAGAATGTGGCACGGAACCTGCAGTTTGGTTTTGCTTCTTGTTAGGCTTGGTTCCTCCTCATAGCAACATCAGCTAATTCACGGTAATCTTGAAAGCTGAGGTTATTATTGCCCAAGAGATTATTGCTTTCCAAACTGTCCCATTGCATAACCTTTGTGCACACCATTCCAAAACTAATATTACCATTCCATATCCCTCCCAGACAGGGTTGGCAATGATTAAATCAAACTGATTTAATCAAGTGATTAAATCATTGAATTTTTTCATTAAAAAAAATCATGATTTTTTTTTTCAATATTTTTAATTGTTTTTATTTGAAGGCAAACAAATTAAATAATGTGGTTTGGAGGTTAATAGAAACTTAAGCATAACTGTGCTGCAACTATTTATTTTAATATAAAAAAATTGCAAGTACATACTTTAGGCCAGAACTGGAAACCTAAAAGCTAAATCAATAGTAATTCTGCCATAAAATACATTTGAGGGAAAAAAAGGATTGAAAATACATGTAACAAATAAAAAACCAAATAAATAAAAAAATCAAATAAATAACTTTTTTTTCAAAAAATAAAAAAAAATCACCAACCCTGATTCCAGAACTGCTGCTCCCGTACTATTCATTCCCATAAGGTAAATATGTAGAAAATCTTGCAATATAAACTGATATTAACAAATGTTCTAACTGTTTAACTCTCACGTTGGTAATGTGTTTTACTGGCATCGATGATTCTGACACTGTCTCCCAAATCTGTCCCCCACCCACACATTCCCTCTACAAAACTAATTCGAAGACACTCTGCCCAGTAAACTGCCTCGTTCGTTTGTTCTCCGTCTTTATCGCTCTTTTTTTTCCTTCCTTCTGGAAACGAGCAAACATTTTCCTCCGTTGACTCTGGGGAAGTTATCATTTTCAACAGAGTTAAAAAAAAAAATTGCGCGAAAGTACGCCGTGCACTTTTCATTGCAGGAAATGAGCATACATTCAATATCGGAAGTCACTATTTGTTTTTCATTTTCCGCCAGCGGAAATTTTGAAGACTTGGTTCCTTTCGGGTGAGCTGTAGGGGCCTTGCGTCTTCGTTTGTCTTTTGTGAACTTTTAATTGTCTGGATGTCATTGTGTGAAAAAGGAGAGGCCGCTGAGTTTTATAACAGTGGAATTCTAATGTAGTGGATGTTGTTGTTGATAGAGGGAAGCTTCTTCTCAGCTTAGTTCCTAGTCGGGGTCGTTGTTATTAATGAGCCTGTCTTGCATTCCATTGGGTTTCATGTCGTCTCGATTTCAGTCACTCCATCAAATATGCTATAATAATAATAATAATAATAATAATAATAATAATAATAATAATAATAATAATAATAATAATAATAATAATAAACACATTGGCAGTGCCAGTAATCAGATACAGCGCAGGAATAGTGGAATGGACGAAGGCAGAACTCCGCAGCATAGATCAGAAAACCAGGAAACATATGACAATGCACAAAGCACTACACCCAAGAGCAAATACGGACAGACTATACATAACACGAAAGGAAGGAGGGAGAGGACTGCTAAGTATAGAGGACTGCGTCAACATCGAGAACAGAGCACTGGGGCAATATCTGAAAACCAGTGAAGACGAGTGGCTAAAGAGTGCATGGGAAGAAGGACTAATAAAAGTAGACGAAGACCCAGAAATATATAGAGACAGGAGAATGACAAACAGAACAGAGGACTGGCACAACAAACCAATGCACGGACAATACTTGAGACAGACTAAAGAACTAGCCAGCGATGACACATGGCAATGGCTACAGAGGGGAGAGCTAAAGAAGGAAACTGAAGGAATGATAACAGCGGCACAAGATCAGGCCCTAAGAACCAGATATGTTCAAAGAACGATAGACGGAAATAACATCTCTCCCATATGTAGGAAGTGCAATACGAAAAATGAAACCATAAACCACATAGCAAGCGAATGCCCGGCACTTGCACAGAACCAGTACAAAAAGAGGCATGATTCAGTGGCAAAAGCCCTCCACTGGAGCCTGTGCAAGAAACATCAGCTACCTTGCAGTAATAAGTGGTACAAGCACCAACCTGAGGGAGTGATAGAAAACGATCACGCAAAGATCCTCTGGGACTATGGTATCAGAACGGATAGGGTGATACGTGCAAATAGACCAGACGTGACGTTGATTGACAAAATCAAGAAGAAAGTATCACTCATTGATGTCGCAATACCATGGGACACCAGAGTTGAAAGAGAAAGAGAGGGAAAAAATGGATAAGTATCAAGATCTGAAAATAGAAATAAGAAGGATATGGGATATGCCAGTGGAAATTGTACCCATAATCATAGGAGCTCTAGGCACGATCCCAAGATCCCTGAAAAGGAATCTAGAAAAACTAGAGGCTGAAGTAGCTCCAGGACTCATGCAGAAGAGTGTGATCCTAGAAAAGGCGCACATAGTAAGAAAAGTGATGGACTCCTAAGGAGGCAGGATGCAACCCGGAACCCCACACTATAAATACCACCCAGTCGAATTGGAGAACTGTGATAGAGCAAAAAAAAAAAATAAATAAATAAAAAAATAATAATAATCTTTCGCTCGTAATCAGTCGCTATTATGTTATTGACAAATAAATCTATCCTGGGTCTTTTAAACCTGGTAAAATGACCTTTAATTCATTGCAAGTCACTTAGCGAAATCTATTGATCCTCCTCTTTGAATGATGGATAAAATGCTTAGAAACGATCGGGTATTGATGTAACCTACAGTCAGGCTTCGGAACTTCCTATCTAGCTCTGTTTTCCCTGACTTTTATCAAGTTTCTTCGGTTAAGAGACAAGTTTATTGCTTTTTCCATTGTTTCCTTGTCTTTTTCTGACCCAGGATGCAATTTCCAGAGATGTCCTGTTTTTTTGGGGGGCGGGGGCGCCATGCCCCAGGTTAGGTTAGGTTAGTTCAGAGATACATCCACTTTGTAATGAGATTATTATTTTTCAAGAAGATTCTATGGTTAGTTTTTAAGATGTGGCGTCGCGCTTTTTTTCAGGGAAGGTCTCAGTACTCGGTTACAGTTACCCGGGCTAGATGTGGACATCAGGTTGCCCCTCCCACTAGTAAATGCGTCTTGAGAGAATGAAATTGCTAATATATAATGACCTTGGCATTTGTTAGAGCGAATGGGAGAAAAATCTGCAATGGAAGAGGACTGACCTTTTGCGAGGCACGTCCAGGGGGGAACGTTAAGCTCTTTTGTTTGGCCTCGCTTATTTTTTTTTTATATGTATATTTAGTACAGAGACCTGTAAAAGATAGCCTAGTGCCCGTATCTAGCCCAAGTATGATGGAAAGGACTCAATATGGCTTTCATACTCGGTTGTAAGTGACCTCGTCACTTTTATAAGCGGTTCCAGATTTTTATAGTCAAGTACGTACAGGATTTTACCAGTCCTATGTTTATTCTTCATAGATCTCTTGTGGGTTTTTATAGCATAAAGCGTATTGTATAACACAATAAAGTATCCTATTTGAGGTACGAGACTAAAGATAGTGTTTTGTGAGAGATATTAACTTTTTGTATGTGAAGGTGTGTGCTTGCGTTTACAAAACAAAAAAAGGCATGTTAAAAACTTCGTCCTGTTAATGATTAGAATACAGCCAACTTAGTTGCTGTGTTGTTAGTTTTCTACCTTGCCAGCCAGTCTATTCTTTATCTTATAAGAGACTTCCTCCCTTGACAACCAGTGCTACTCTTGCAACTTGATCCTTATGTTTAAGACTGATTTACATGTGATGTTAAAATGAGAGGGAGATCCTGGCGCACCCTAAATTACCAAAATAATTATCACTGTGGACGATTCAAGATTTTCTTGTTACCTAAAGTAAAAAAAGTGATGTGTCTCACTGACGGCTAGAAACGACATGTAGCATTTGCAGGACACTCGTACATCCGGAAAGAGAATTTCATTTTGCTTTATATAAAACATGAATCAATAATCGTTTTGTAACAGCAAGGGATTAAAGAAAATGTTGATGAAATTCGTAACACTTGCGTATTAGTTGCCTTCCGTTTCACTTAAGTAATATTGGGAAAATACAATGCCAAATCCTGTTTCCAAATCACCTACTCTTCATTTCAAATTTGTATAGAGGATTAAATCTCTGAGCTTAGTCTTTCTGTCATTTGAAGACTTCATGGAAGAGAACCACGTCTTCAAATTTTCAAAAGGTACGCGTATGCTTATTTTCATGTTTTGTTTGTGTGTGCGTTTTTTTTTTTTTTTTCTGGTTTCACCTTCATGCTTCACCTGTCACTATATACTCCCGGAAACTCGTTGCCTTTTAACTTCGCTGAAGATTTGCTCCGAAATAAATAACCCCTGAATGTTCATGCATTTTCATTTTTCTATAAAAGAAAACTATTGTGCTGGCTTTGCCTGTCTGTCCGTCCGTCCGTCAGCACTTTATTTTGTCCGCCCTTAGACCTAAAAAACTATTGAGGCTAAAAGGCTGCAAATTTGTGTTTTGATCATCCACCTCCCAATAATCAAGCACACCAAATTGCAACCCTGTAGCCTCAGTAGTTTTTATTTTACTTAAGGTTAAAGTTAGCCATGTATCGTACATCTGGCAGCGCTTTCCGGAGCCGTGGGACGCACCCTCACTCTACCGCATCTGGTGAGTGGCCGGAGAGCTGCCGGTCATAGTTGATGGTTTTGTAAAGTATTATACATTGTACAGAAAAGTCGATTGCGACGAAGAGACTTCGGTTCATTTTTTACTCCTTTTTTTCACTGATCACTACAGAATCCGTACCATTAAACCTAATCATTTATTTGTTGCTAGTCTGTCAGTCAATTAATCACTTTGTTGCTAGTCAGTCAGTCAGTCAATTAATCACTTACTCTCACTCTTTCTGAAATTTTGTCAATTCTAAAGTTCAGTTAGATGACAATCTTGAAGGGGCACTAGGTGCTCCTCAAAAATACTTTTTATAGCTGTTTATAAACGGGGTTTTTACAAATGGGGGTTGCATGATTCTTACGAAAGCCCCATTTCTTATTGCTTTCGAATGAAAAAAGGATTTAATTGTTAATTCAAAAGATATCTTGACGATTGAGTTACAGCTGTAATCTTCCTTTTTCAACCGACATTCTGAGTGTTCCTTCTCGTTTCCAGCCTTTCTCTCTCCTAAATATATCTTCTAGAACTCTGGATTATCTCTCTGATGTTTCAAGTACAGAGCTTAATGGTGTCTTGCCCTTAACAGTAACAACCTACAACACGGCGCCCCCCTCCCCCCGAAAAAACATAGATATGCACGCACACAAAAAACATTAACCTTTTAATGTTTCATGGAGTGTTTGTTTTTAATTTGATCTCTACTCTTATTCTTCTTGATGTTTGCATTGGAAAAGGTCGATCCATCCTCGAGAGTCGACGTATTGTTTTAATGTCGAAGGAAGGATCGACCTTAACGAAAGTATACATCAACGGGAATAAGAGAGCAGATCAGATGGAAAGTAAACATTCCACGAAGCATTTAGCTGTTATTGTTTTGGTGTTTGTGTCTGTGTGCGTGTGTCTGTGTGTGTGTTACGTTCTATTTTTGAGAGGGGGCTGCTGGTTAAGGGGCAAATGCCATTTCATCAAAGTCTGCGCTGAAGAAGTAAGTGCAGACGCGACGATGCTTTCCGTTCTTGCCTTTTGAAATGGTACTGTGAATTGAATTGAATTGAATATAGAATTTAGGCCAAAGTAAAAGGGATTGATTGACTGATTGATTGATTTGATTGATTTATAGGTTGTAGGAATAATACCAAGCACTGGGGCAATTAAAGCCATTCAGCGCTGAAAACGGAAATTGACAGTAAAAGGTTAGAAAAATTAACAGGAGGGAAAACCTCAAAGCAGTTGCACTATGAATCAAGTGTTAGGAGAGGGTGGAAAGTAAGATGGAAGGAAGAGAATATGGACGGTGGTACAGTAAAGGAATGAAAGCAGTTGCAGCTAGGGGCCGAAGGCACGCTGCAAACAACCTTAAATAACGCCTACAGTGCACCGCATGTGGTGCACTGACGGCGCTAGCCTCCCAAGGGGGAAATGGGACTGTGGGTCTTGTCATCATAACAGTATATGTAACCGAAGGTCGCTTCTCCTTTACTAGTCATACTTTGAGGACATTGTGGCAGCTGAGTGATAAGCGTGTTTATCCACTCTTAGAAATATATAATTATATATATAATATATATATATATATATATATATATATATATATATATATATATATATATATATATATTTTATTTGGCGCCAGTAGCAGTTGATAAAAAGCAACTTTGCGAAGTCTAAACAGCCTCGGATATGAAAAAACTAAAATATTTTATCAATGGGAAAGCGGGAGACGACATGCTTATATACATTTATATATATAATATATATATATATATATATATATATATATATATTATATTATATATATATATATATATATATATATATATATATAGAGAGAGAGAGAGAGAGAGAGAGAGAGAGAGAGAGAGAGAGAGAGAGAGAAGAATGTCTTCTCCCGCTTTCCCATTGATAAAATATTTAAGATTTGTCATATTCGAGGCTGTTTAGACTTCGCGAAGTTGCCTTTCCATCGAAAGCTTCTGGCGCCAAATTCCCGAGATGTATACCGGTATTGCACAAGCCCCGTTGTTTTGTGCCATGCTCCCAGGTTAGGTTAGGTTGGGTTAGTTTAGGTTAGTTCAAAGTAAACAGTAATAGGTATTTTGGGTGTGGAAAACATAATGAGATTATTTTCAAGACGATTTTTCTTTTTTTGGCCATGCCCCTAGGTTAGATTTGCTGAGCATGGGTTAGTTTGAGTGTATCCCAGTGGTCATTTGGGTTGGGAAACACAATGAGATTATTTTCAAGACGATTCTATGGTTAGTTTTTAAGATATGGCGTCCCGATTTTTTTAGGGAAGGTCCCAGTTGGGAACTAAGAGGAGCCTCACACTCGATTTTCATTTGGTAATTAAGTTTTCTTTGTCTTTATTTTTCTTTTCATCATGACGTCATCCCTCTTGCTAATAAATTCAGCAATTCACTGTATTGTCAGTTTCCTTAGATTTTGAAAAGAGGAATATATCCTTCCAGTTTGGCGGATACTGTTCATTGGCGGGTCTTGCGTGGGGTAATTAGCAGTCTTAAGTAAGACCTCCATTACGCTGTAAATTGCTTGCGCGTTGTTGTGCTGTTTGTCTAGTTCTATTTACAATTTTGAATCCGAAAGATATACAGCAAGTCATATTTCACTTATTTTGACTCGTAAACTCACACTTGCATTTGTTATTTGTGCATGTGTATATATATATATATATATATATATATATATATATATATATATACATATATACATATATATATATACATCATATATATATACATATATATATATATATATATATATATATATATATATATATATGTGTGTGTGTGTTGTGTGTGTTGGTGGTGTGTGTGTATATGTATAATAAATAATAGGCAATGGGAGGTAGATAGATCATAAAAAGAATAGACTTAATTGTAAGGTAAATTAGACTACAAAACGAAATTAGAGTGCGTATGAATCGGAAATGTTGAAAAGTGACGGCAGTATTGGGAAATATCAATGGCAGGCTGTAAATACTCATTGCCCATGAAAAGTCTTCATCCACCTGCTTAATTCAGTGTAGCGAAACTTAAAATCCCACTTCATCGTCTCGTTGCCATGGCAACCGCTAGCAGCCCGTAAGATTGCCCGATATACGTAGCTCATTGTTGATATTCCTTACGGGAGCAAGAGATAAGAGACCTTCAAGTTTACGTTGGTCGTGAGTTATAGGGTTTGATATGTGGACCATCTCGTTGACTTTGTAACGTCATTAATCTGTGATTTCATTTTCTGTTGTGAAAATTGAAGCGGGGAGGGAGAAAAAGGTTACGGATGATATTAATTAACTTGAAGTCTACAATGAAACAATGAAAGGTTGATGGCAAAAGGACTTTGGTGGAGCAACCGGATTGGTTATTTAAGCTGGAAAACTCAAATAGAGACAGTGGAAGGATTTGGTTGATAAAAATATGATAAAATTTTACAATAAAAGGTTGATTACAAAAGGACTTTAGTAGGACAACTGTATCGGTCATCTAAGCTGGAAATGTCAAATAGAGACAGTGAAAGGATTTGGTTGATAAAAACGAGATAGAATTTTACAATAAATGGTTGATTGCAAATGAACTTTGGTGGAACATCTGGATTTGTCATCTGAGCTGGAAAACAAATAGAGACAGCGAAAGGAATTGGTGCTGAAGGACTTCGGTGGACAAAAATTGTTTGATAATCTATAGTTTTCTGTAGATTAGTTTTAACCGTTTACTGTCAACAGCGTTTGCTTCCATCATTATTTTCCTCTGAAAGTAATAATTACTCATTTGATAGACTGCCAAGTTATACAATAAAAAGTTTTAAAGACGATGAACATGATCTTTGATCTTTTGGGTTTATATTGACAGATAAAGAGAGATCTTGAACTAATAGTAATAATAGTGATAAAGCAATAATAATAATAATAATAATAATAATAATAATAATAATAATAATAATAATAATAGCAGGAGCATCAACAGCAGTGGTGATAATGATGGTTAGTAATGATAACTTTCCTTCTTCCCATTCAACTGATACGTAAGGATAAGCTCATGTATTTGCTAAAAGACACCATTCCTCTTATCGCTTACTCGGGGAGTAAGTCTACAAACTACTTTGTTGTTTTTATTGTTCTTGTTGAGGGGGTAGGAAAGCCTAAAAAGGTCTGGAAAATGTGTTTTGCTTTGAGTTAAAGATACAATAATTTTAGGATATTTATGATTTATTTATTAGAATGAAAATGTAAAAGATAAAAAATATGCAATTTAAACAGCACAGAAATTTTATTTCCAATAAAATATATCGTATGTATTTTAATTTCCGTTAGTGAAACAACGCTCTATTTGACCATAGATTTTACTACGCGCTCCAAGTAAGCTGGAAGTCGGATCACGCCTTGTGTTCTTTAAAGTTTTTCCACACCTTTAGGACGGGACGCCATATCTTAAAACCTAAGCATAGACTTGCAAGTAATCTCATTATGTTTCCAACACCCAAATTACCTATACTTCTTTGACCTAACCTAACCTAACCTAGGGGTATGGCAAAAAAACCGGGACCGGTGCAGTACTCGCATACAACTCCGGAATTTGCGGCCTGTACAGCCAAAGGCCCAAACAAACAAACAAACCAATCTCATCGAAAACCAGCCTATGGGATGCGTGTGTATTCCGTAGACAAAGGCAGTGGTTCTTAACCTTTCTTTGTTTGTAATGCATGCTCCCCTTTCAAATCAGCAGTCAGTTCTCGCACTCCTGAATTTTGAAATAAAAATAAAGAACTAAAATGCAGTGTTGATATATGATGTGTAATAATAAGAAAACCACATTTTTTTTTTTTTTTTTTAGAAATCAGGTGTTGGTTTATGTATAGCTCAGATCACTACTGTAGCAAAAATACAACTACTACTACTACTACTACTACTACTACTACTACTACTACTACTACTACTGCTGCTGCTGCTACTGCTACTGCTACTGCTACTACTACTACTACTACTAATAATAATTATAATAATAATAATAATAATTATTATTATTATTATTATTATTATTATTATTATTATTATTTTATTTTATTCTTCTGCAGAAAAAAATAAGATGCATATATCAAAATATAGTTTGCTTTAATTATTTGATAGGCATCCTTGCACCCCTTACGATTGGGGGAGCACCCTAGCTTAAGAACCACAGGGGCGCAGAGCTTTACAAAACCCATTCGAACCAGGTTGTAGTAAATTTCGCCATTTTTCGGGCGCTAAACATTCCAGTTATTCCGTGGCCTTCTGCGGGAAACTTCATTAAGGTTAATGACCAACTAATTATTTCAAGAACTTTTGGGGGTATTTTCACTCTTCGTGTTTAAATTAACAAAAAAAAAAAAAAAAAAAAAAAAAAAACTTTTGAACTGTACCGCCACGAGCCAGGGGTGGTAAAAATACCCGCTATCAGACAGGTGATGTGTCAATCTCTTTGCCATTCTAAACTTTTCATCTCGTATAATTAGCATAAAAATTGGATGAGAGATAGGTAATTACGGCTCCTGGGGCTTTTCCTGTCAGGGCAGGCGACTGCATAAAACTTTCCTGTGTTACTTATAAATTATATATATATATATATATATATATATATATATATATATATGTATATATGTATATATATATATATACATTATATATATATATATATATATATATATATATATATGCATGTAAATATACATGATACATGTATATACCTAGGAGTTATGTGAATATAAATCAATTATCTTGTAAAATAAGTGTTCATAAGGACTATGTTTATATATATATATATATAACTTCGTAGCCGATAATATGTATTTTTATATCTGTATTTATTCCTTACTATAGTTTTTGATAATGACTAATTTGTTAAACTCCAGGTAACTTTATTCAATTTCGCTTTAATTGGAACATCTTTTTCGCTGTAGTACATTCTGATTTCGGCACTGGGCTCTAACACTGTGATTTCGCTTACACGGGGAGTATGCCTACAAAATTTGTTGTTGTAGTTGTTGTTGTTGTGGGATGGTAGGAAAGGTCTATGGAAAAGCCTCAAAAGGTCTGAAAAAGGTGTTTGCATCGAGTTAAAGATAAAGGAATTTTAGAGTAGGATATTTATGATTTATTTATTAGAATGAAAATGTAAAAAAAAAAAATAATTAATAATGTGCATGTGAAACAGTACAGAAAAATGATTTCGAATAATTATAGCATATTTATTTTAATTTTCGTGGGTGAAACAATGCTCTAATTGACCGGAGATTTTAGCACGCGCCTGAGTAAGCTGGAGGTCGGATCATGCCTTGTTATTGTAACTTTATGCCTGTAGGAGTTCCAGCTCCAGGATCCACTTAAAAGTATGTAATATTTACGAAAGGTAATTTTTTTTTCACATGACATGCGGGCGGTAAAGTGAAGCATTAAGTAAAACCATATCTGATTAGAATATACGATCATTCTCTCTCTCTCTCTCTCTCTCTCTCTCTCTCTCTCTCTCTCTCTTTTAGCCGTAGTTCAGTCTGGTAGAATACAACTGGAGGAAATGCGATGTTCTGTTTTATGAGAATCTTTAACTTGTGGAAGAAGATATAAGAAAAACCTAATATTTCAATGGTGACAGAATCAAAGTCAGTTAAGGGCAGGAATTTTTGTTGTGAGATTGACGGAGTGATCCAAAAATAGTGTTTTTTTAATGGTTTTTGGAACCAATTAATGTCAGCTTGATAGGGAAAGTTTTACCCAATCGCTTTCCATTTACGAGTTACGTTCCAGCCAATCCAGCGTTGATGGAACCAAAACTTCTAAATATTGTGAAAAGATATTCAAGATCTGTTATTTAGTTGTGACTGTTGCCTTTACTTTATCGTTTTATGCAGTCTGATTACTTCTGAATGACTTAGAATTTGGTAAAACTCAGATTCTAAGCCATGTAGAAATAATCTGAATATTTGTCATTAGTTTCTTGTGTAGATATGACATATTTTTTTTCCGTTGTTGCATAGTAATCCTTATGTATTCCATTGTTGCAACGGACGGTGATCTGTTGCCCATTTGCAAGGTATAAATCCTCTGACGATTTTGGAAATTGATTTTCTCTTACTCGGTGAGTAAGCCTACAAACTACTTTGTTGTTGTTCTTGCCCTTGTTGATGGCTTATGAAAAAACTTTAAAAAGTCTGGAAAAGGTGTTTTGCACTGAGTAACAGACGCGTTAATTTTAGGATAGGATATTTATGATTTATTTATTAGAATGAAAATGTATAAAATAAATAAAGTTCATGTTAAACAGCACTGAACAATTATTTCTAATAAAATATAGCGTATTTATTTTCATTTTCGTTGGGTGAAACAAGGTTCTCTTTGGCCGTAGATTTTAGCACGCGTTTCAGCTCACGCTGTATTTAACTTGAATTTTAAATAATTAACCTCGACAAAACCATGTCTCATGAATTCAATACTGATAACATTGCTGGCTGGCTTTTGTTGCCATGGAAGTACTGCTATAGAGGTAGGTAGGCGAAGGCCGGGAAGTAATCATGTTAATGATTTTAGATCTAATTAACAGAGCGCGGCGCCGCTCCTGCGCCAAACTCTCAATTCATGCTGGTCTCCTTTTTTTTTTTTTTTTTTTTTTTTTTTTTTTTTTTTTTTTTTTTTTTTTTTTTTTTTTTTTTTTTTTTTTTTTTTTTCCCCGTGATTTCGACCATCGGTTTAGCGGTCACTGAGTTGGGGCGGTAAGTGAATTATTATTTACTTCAGTGAGTGACGATTTCTCTTTATTCTGGAATTTCGGCGACTCAGTGGCGTGGTCGGTATGGTGTTGGCGTGCCATCTCGGTGGCCGCGAGTTTGGTTCTCGGGCATTCCACTAAGGAGTGAGAGATGTGTATTTCTGGTGATAGAAGTTCACTCTCGACTTGGTTTGGAAGTCACGCAAAGCCGTTGGTCCCATTGCTGAATAACCACTGGTTCCATGCAACGTAAAGACACCATACAAACAAACAAGCAAACAAACAATTCGTCCTAGGCCTAGTTCGATGGAACGTTTTAGCGACCTTGCGCGAAGAGTATCTTTAAAGCCTCGCTGAAGTGTGTTTACCCAAGGGAGGGATTGTCATTATTCATTGACTTTCCTCTTCCAGGTAATTCATTTATATTAACATGATACGAAAAATAGTTATCAGTGGTTCCCAATCTGGTTTGTACGCCCCACCGGGGGGTTAATTTGATTTTTAAGAGGGGCTAATTGGAGAATGTTTAAACCAAATTACATGTCACCACAGAGGGGTGTCAGGATCTTAGAGGTGATTAAGTGGGCCATGGCCAAAATAGGTTGCCGCGTATTTCATGTGTTTGTATGTAAACATACGTGCAACATTTAAAATACATTCAAGTATTTGTTTATCAGCTCCAAGATGAACTGAACAATTATGTTCTGGTACATGAGATCTGTGGCAGTTGTGCCTAATTTTATGAGTCTGCGTATTTACAAGGCTAACGCAAGATAATACGTTGTAGGTCTCTCTCTCTCTCTCTCTCTCTCTCTCTCTCTCTCTCTCTCTCTCTCTCTCTCTCTCTCTCTCTTTTCTTTTTTGTATAGGTAAGGGCCAGTGCAACACATTCTTAATTATATGCAATCACCGGTAATATCTTTAAGTACCGACGTGTTGATAATTCAATATAATCTAAATTAGCTTTGTTTAGTGCGCGGACGCGCAAGTAAATTAATTATTTTTTTATCATTACGTTCACCAAATTTTCTTTTATCAATTGATACTGATCGACTATTGTTCGTAATTACCGATTTATCACGATTCCCTTTACGTATAATATCTAAATTTCTGTCTGGACTTGTATATATCAGTATATAAAACATTTTTGTATATCTACGTTTTGTACTTGATAAAAACAATTTCGGAATTGAAATGACATAAATATATATATATATTTATATATATATATAAATATATATATATATATATATATACATACATATATATATATATATATATAGTATATATATTTTTAAATATATATATATATATATATACATATATATATATATATATATATATATATGTACATTATATATATATATATATATATATATATATATATATATATATATATACTATATATGTATATATGTACTATATATATATATTTATTTATAATAATATATATATATATATATATATATCTATAGGTATTCCATATAATATATATCTATATATATATATATATATATGAATTTTAGGTAAATTTCTCGAATGCAATCTCTCGAAAGTCTAATTCTCGAACTCAATTGCTCGAAAAATAATTTCTCGAACTATCATTTTCTCGAATCCCATATTTCTCGAAAACTGATATCTATTTTGTCGAGAAAATTGAATGGAAAATTTTCATGTATTTCAAGGAAAAATATATCCTTTTGGGTTGACAAACACAAATGTTAAGAATTTATTGTAAATGAAGGAATGAAAAAAATACAAAGGTTATGACTTTATTGTATGTATAAAAATGTCATTCAGAATGAAATACAGTATTGAAATTTAATCAATCAAAATGAAATGTTGTATGCTACACTTCGTAGATATTCTTCGACAGGCCTCTCTTCGTCATAATTTATTACAATGGTTTGTAACCTTTTTGCACAGTCACGATACTTCTTTTTGCGCACAGGAATCAGGAATACCAACACCTCCCAAATATTGTTCAATTCGTAGCTCCTGTAGATTTTGTTCTCGTTGTAATCCTTCTATAAATTAAATTGCCAGATGGATGGATGACAAGCACTTAATTGCTGTTCGAAAACCGTAAATGCCAGCCCCTCGACTGCATTGTTCGTCTTGGGCATTTCTTCCTTGACATAATCAAAACAGTTTCCATAATTCATGTTTAAAGAAAAGAGCACGTATACGGTTATTTCTATGCGGCCGCCCGATCCATGTATCTTCAAAAGAGTCTACCACACTTTGAATTTCAACGGGGAAAAACTTCATTTTCAATTAAATATTCAAATGTTTTCTTCGACCTTGAAACTGGAAAACTACAAATGCTAAATATCCATTTAAACATAAATTTTTCCTTCCCTTTTCACTCTCAACATACGTTGCTTCCATCTTGATGGGTTGAGACTACTGAGAAAAATATAACAGGAAAAAACAATTCAATTCAATTTTTGTAAACAGAATAAGAAGCGTTTAGAATGCTAATAGCCTCTTTATAAATTGGTCTTTGGCGCTTATGGGATACTTTCGATTGAGTTCGAGAAATTTACTAGTTTGTTTTCGAGTAATTGACATTCGAGAAAATGATAGTTCGAGAAATCATTTTTCGATCAATTGAATTCGAGAAATTTACCTTCGCGCAATTGATTTCGAGAAATTTGCCTGACACCTATAATATATATATATATTATATATATATATATATATATATATATATGCACAACATACTGTCTTTACGGAAGATATAGCTCGATTTACGCAGTCAGCCAAACCGGGAAGACTTGCATATAACATAATGTAACTGAAATGAATCTTACATTTTTCAAGCTTCGATGAGATGGGGAATGACCTCGTGTGACCTAAGACGACATTTGCAAATGCTGAGGTCATGAGACGGTATTGTTCTGACCGACTTTCCCCTTTCAATATTCATGGCGCTCAAGTGACTGAATCTGTGGGTTGACGGAGAGAGAGAGAGAGAGAGAGAGAGAGAGAGAGAGAGAGAGAGAGAGAGAGAGAGTGTACGCGCGTGTATGTGGGATATTCACATGATATACGTATATGAGCTCTTGTCACTAATATATATAGATATATATATATATATATATATATATATATATATATATATATATATATATATATATAGATATATATATCTCTTTTTTCCACATTATCCCTACATTAAGTGGTCGGTTGCCTGATGCGCCTTCTCCACTTCCATCTATCAAAGGCATCATCTTCCACCAAACCTCTTCTCTCCATATCTTCCCTCACTTTATCTCGCCCTCTAATTCTCTGTCTCCATCTCGATCTTCTCCCTCTAACAGGTTCCTCCCAAGCCCTCTTCACTCCCTCCTCGTCGTCCATCATCAACACATGCCCATACCATCTCAATCGTGACTCTCTTATCATCTCTGTCATCTTTACCAAGCCTGCCTGCCCTTCTTATTTCATCATTTTCCAATCTCTCAAGCAGCGATATTCGCATAATCCACCTCAGCATTCTCATCTCTGTTCTCTCAAGGTTTACTTCCTCTTTTTGTTTGTACTTTCATGATGGAGGCTTGTTATTCTCCTCTGTGCAGATTGACCAGAGAAGAAAATATACTAGATATTAATATCATAGTGGATACACTTAGCATTTCTTGTCACAAAGGAAAATACAGCCATACTGGGGTTATTATTATCATATTAT
>NC_061106.1:13024880-13079880 GCF_015104395.2 Macrobrachium nipponense
CGCCTACATCGAGGTTCGAAAAACCGAGAATGCGTTGCTCGCGGGTTCATTTCCAAGCTCCGGAGACGGCACGGCGTCGCACACACGGAAGAATCGCCCCAACAGGTGAAATTTTCGGTGCGGGAGTATTTAAAGTCAAACGACAATCACACGAGCACACCGCCGAGGAGGAAGAGGTGCACAGAGCGTATTTGACATTTGACGTATTCAGACATCATGCAGTAGACGTCCGTCCAGAGAGGCTGTTTTGCACCTGTACGTAAGATGCGCAGCTTCAGTGACCCCTCGCGACCCACCCTTGATGGAGGAGAAGAGCTGTGAACAGAGCTAAAGTCGGCAGTGTGCAGTTGCTTCATCGTCGTCGTCATTATCAGGTGCACTCGCCCCTTTTATAGACAGATTTGCGACCGAGGACATCGCCCTCCGAAGTCATGGTGAGCATCTTCAGGTACAGTTTATGATGCATCTTTCTGGCGCCATATCAAACGAAGAGACTGTTCAGTGGTCAGAACGATCGGCATATGCGCTTTAAGTGTGATTTAATTGAGCCTGGGAAGGTGCACGGGATTATATAAACGAAGCTTTGCGAATAATACACATGATTCCGACAGAGTGTGGCGTGTTTTGGGGTCGCCCTGTGGCCCCCTGTGGCTTGAAAGTGGATCCCCATCATGTGAACTAGTTTTGTTTTGCTTGGAGATTGCTTGCAGTCATGTCCTCCATCTCGGCGTATTTGTAGCAACTCCCTTGGCTGCTTTGCACTTCAGTGTCTGCTTTATCGCGTTGCTGTTGTTCTTGTTTATATCCACAGTTATTTCACACGAACGCTGATTTCGAATCGCTCGGATGATCTCCACTGGTTGGCTGGCAGAGGACGGCGAGTTTCCGATTGCACGGAGTTAGTAACAGATGTTGCAATGTTGGAAATCATTAAGTGTTTTTTTTTATTTTCTGAATACCGGCCTTTGATATTGTAACTGCAAAGGTTACTGGCTTCCTCCACTTCACAGGCTGTCATTTTGTTATTGAAAGTTGCTCTAAATAAAAAGAAAAAAAAAAAAGAGATATTTACGATAAAATTTCCACTATTTTTATTTCCGTGCAGAAATTGAATATTCATATAAGATCATACTCACCGAATTGAAATAATGGAATTGTGAATCGTTTGGACCTCTTAGCTGCTACTGGTTGGTTTTCCAATGTGTGTGACGTTGATTTTGTGAGGTAAAATAGCTGTCGTCGTGATAGGTGTGTCATGGAAAGGTGTTCAAACTAAAAGAACAATCCAGAATTTTTTTCTCAATATGTGCAATATAGGCGTTTGTGAAACAAAATAACTGGAGGCTAATGATGGCAAGAGTGCAACAGGTTTCAGACTGACTGAGGTGCAGAAACAGCAGAAACTCTTAATTTGACTGTGGTACAAGATTTTGGGAAAAAATGTGACTTAAAAACGTGAACCTAAAGCAGGAAAGATTCTGATTTTACATATGAAAAGTTATATCAAAGGAAATAGTCACCCTTTCAGTAGTGGCAAAATGAATGACTATACTGAGCAAGAGTAGTACGAAAAATTGAGCAGAGTATGATGCGAAAAACGAGTGAAGCAAATATGGCAAGCTTTGGACAACAAGGCATGATCCGACCTCCAGCTTACTCAGGACGCATGCAAGATTTTCACCTCATGCATAAGTTGTAAACATTATATTCTTAATTTAACGTAATCTAAAACGTGCTAAAATCTGCGGCCAAATATATCCTTGTTACACCAACGAATATTAGAATAAATACGTTGTATTTTATTAGAAATAAGTGTTCTGTACTGATTAACATGCACATTGTTTATTTGTTTACATTTTCATTTTAATAAATGAATCATAAATATCCTATCCTAAAATTCCTGCACCTTTAATTCAGCGAGAAACACGTTTTTCCGTCATTTTTAGGCTTTCCTACCCCCCAACAAGAACAACAAGTTTGTAGGTTTACTCCCCGAGTAAGCGACAATGAAAAATGGTGTGACTTGTCAGGCAGAGGGAAGTGTAACGTCAAAGAAGCAAAATTATGGAGGTTACTTAGTTTTTGAATGAACAAATAAAACCCTGAGATGGCCGGGCCCGAATATGGAAGAATAGAACGAATCGTTTAGGGGAAATCCATTGGATCGGTTTATAAAAATATTTGGACGAGGAGACTTTAGAAGCCATCGCTGAATGATCTTCAGTAGAGTAGAAAATTAATAGAATGTCATGAAACAGAATGTCGCTTATTCTTGACTGGGCTTTGTCATGTTAGCCCTAAAAAAAAAAAAAAAAAAAGTCTTCGGTGTGACGTACTCAAACTTTTAGTCATAAAAAGTGACTTGAGGTCTCAGCCAGGAATCTTAATATGATTGGGTCAAGAATCGGGCTTTAGAAATAAAAATATCTTGGTACCACGTGTCAAGAATAAGGCCATGAATAATTCGGAGAGAAAGTTGAAATGAAGTCCTGAGTTAACCTACGGTTTGACATTTTGATCTCGTAATCACGAAATTCTAAAGGCGAACCGGTATTCCGCAAGTCCATTCAGGCAGCCTGACACCTGTTGTGACACCTGTAATTTAGCCTTCCATGGAATGCACAATGAATGCCTCTCGTAGAAAAAATTTGGAATTTTCTCCCATTCTTCGTATTCCCTTCCTTTTCAAGAGGGGAGTCCGTTGCCCGTCCCGTTGGCCTTGGCATTGAAAAGCTTTGACATTCAAAATACAAACCTTTCGAAGCTGAGATTATCAGTTAAGAAAAATGTATTATTTTAATAGAAATGCTATCTGACATTGATGTGATTCATTTTAGTAACTCCGTCACCGAAGCTGGACAGATATTATAGGCGCAGATGTTTGTCTGTTTGCATGTACGCGAAATATCAGTGCGATGTCGTTGACATTTTGTGTAGTTGCGTCCCGTGGGCCAAGGAAGCCGTGTTGTGATACATCAGTGTATCCGGATCCTGATACAAATTCAAGATTATTTCTTCCCTTCAGTGAATATTGCAAAATAATGCACTCTTGCAGGATTGTGATTTTATTCGCGCAAACACCAAGATCTCGAAGCGGAAATTCGACACTACACATACCACGGTAGATCGCTTACCTTACAAGATCCACATACTTCCGACATCTCGCGGGCAAAGACGCCTGATAATAGGGGTGATGGTAGTAATATAATTTTATTGATTATCGATAAGAGGCTTTTTTTCTTTTTATTTTTAATGGGTGCTCTGTGTGGATATAGAGGTTCTGCAGTATCGATAGCTACTCTTCGAGTATTGAATAGTGGCAATGTTACAGTGCTTTCTGCGTTTTCTCATAGACTTGAAAAGAGTGATATTGAAGACGCGTTTTATTGTTCTTTTTATTCTTTTACTAAAACACTGGAAAACTCCTGCATCCTCCAGATAGTATCAGAATTATTTTCACTCAAATTATCTACCGGTCTAAACCCGTCTTTTGACTGTCCATTATTACTTCATCCACTTGTTCATTTTCTGTGTGTGTGTGTGTGTGCGTGTCTGTGTGTCTAAGAGCCAAAGCGAGAGAGGTGATGATAATAATAATAATCAGGAAGTAGAGGGAGTGAATGTGTGCTGTGTTGCGAATGATATTTGTAGGCTTACTTTTTATGGAGTCACTTTCAGAGGCAAAGATCGAACCTTCCATGTAACGATTTTCTTTGTTGTATAGTTCTGCTGAGGAGTCTAGATCTCATGAAAAAGCAATAGACATTGCTTTAGTTATACAAGAGCGTTTTTTTTTATTCGCTCGAAAAATACCATGACCGTATATAATGCTGAGATTCATGTGATATTAAGGTTATAGGATAAAAGCATGAGACATTTTTTTGACTTTAATCCTTTTCATAAAGTTGTCACCATTAACCTTCGCTTTTGCCGTTGGCTGTCAACTTGAGAACGAATGATTAAAAAGCAGTTTGGAATACTGTGTGAATTTAATCATTTAAACATGCTTATAAAAGTAGTAGTTCCGGAAATCTGGTATTAATGTTATGTACTGACTGCCCTGCCCGTTTTGTTTAATATTCTGCGTGTGTCACACGGGAGAGAGAGAGAGAAAGAGGCGCGGACGAGGAGAGAAATATAGACCAAGAAACAGATGAGGAGGAGGCAACCGAACGAGGGTAAACGCTCCGTTGTCACTTGTTTCACTCGGGTTAGGGAAGATGACCTTTGGGAAGCAGGTCAGGTCTGCAGATATGACCGTGGTCTTCAATAATGACATAAAGCTTCGCCGACATGCATTATTCACCAGAGAGACGTGTCCATGACAGCAGCAGCGGTCTCCTGCTTTGCACTGCTAGGCGGTAATGGGCAGACAGACGGACGAACAGAACTCCCACCCTAATAGCTCCTGGCTGGGTGTTGCTCGGGGGAGCCGAAATGAGTTACTGAAAATATTCGCGGTCGAACTTCTCCTAAGTCGGTCTTCGCGAAATTTACTTAGTAACAAAAAGGTAAAAATATATTCGACACCGAGCCAGGAATAAACGCACTCCAGCGCTGCTGCTGCCGCTGCTTCTGCTGTTGCTGCGATTGGCTGCAGGTGGAGGGAACCATCCAATCATAAGTGAGTTTCCCTCTGCCCATCCAATCAGGTCGAAGAACAGATGGATAGTCCCAGTCAATCAAGAAAGATTAAGCTCGGTATTACGTTTATGAACCGAGTCAAAGGGATTTTAAGAGGCGAATTCAATTAAACGAGTGTTGTTGTGTTGTTCTTGTTTCACTTTTGTTGCGTCTCCTCCTCACGGTTGTTGTATCCCCTTCGGCCTCTGGTTCCGTGATGGATTACGCTCTCGGGAAAGCCATGAACTTGGCCCAGGTTCATCAGTGACTCCTCCTATCTACCTATCCTGAAAGAACCAGGAAAACGTATTGACACAAACACTCACGACCAGAGAGAGAGAGAGAGAGAGAGAGAGAGAGAGAGAGAGAGAGAGCGTGCATTGATGAAATACTGCCCCTTTAAGCAATTGATCGGGTCTCTGACTAATGTTTTTCTTCCCCCTCTCGGAGTCCTTCCCCCTCTTTTTCAAGTGCATCATTGATATTCATTAATTAGAAATATCCACTGAATGACAATCATTATTAAGAGGGGAGGGGGGGGGGGGAGAAGAGGAGTCATCTAAGGTATCCTAAGTAGATAGTACACAGTGCCTTTGAGGATTAAATCACTGGGTAATACTTTAAACGGTGCCTCTATTAATTTTATGTGTTCACTTCCCAAATGCCCTTGGATCATTCGCCTTTTTTAGTGGGCTGTGTATAGCTTGTTTGTATGTTGCTTTCATCTGATGCTTTCATAAGCATCGCAGACCATTCCTGACATCATCCAGTGCGGATTCCCTCTTACTCTGTCCTTTTCGTAACTATTGCCAATGAAAAATGTATCAAGAATTCTCTCTCTCTCTCTCTCTCTCTCTCTCTCTCTCTCTCTCTCTCTCTCTCTCTCTCTCTCTGAGTTTGTATAACAGTACCCTTCAATAACAAATAGATCCATTAAAGGGAATAATGACTCGTGGTGGTGTCGAGTTTCATGAGTCTCGCTCTAAGCACTGGAAGAGGATCCAGCTGGAAGGTCAAATGGTTTATCTTGTCCTGTAACGGGCGGTGGCAAGTTCTTGGTAGTTCACGTGTTTGTGTATGTTTATTTCCAACATTAGCTTACTACTCCCTCCACCATACATTTAAACCGTGGATGAACCACCTTTGCAGTAGCCCTCTGCAGAACTAGTTGCTTCACTCTACTAAAATGGCCCATCAGCTTGTCCTGACATCCTTCTCTTCTTGGGTATGAAGGTTCCTAGACATTCTTTCACTCGATCTCTCGAGCACTTTCTGGGTCTTCCTTTCCTCCTGGTATCATTGAGGGTGACATACAATGTAGTTCAGTGTTTTATATATATATATATATATATATATATATATATATATATAATATATATATGTGTGTGTGTGTGTGTGTGTGTGTGTGTGTGTGTGTGTGTCCTTATGCCAAGCTTATTGGGACCCCTAGCCGTGACTGAAGCATAAAATGGGCAAAATTAGAGCTTCTTGGAGGGAACAATGTTACTGGAAGCGGAGAATGAAAGCGTGGAGAAAATTCTAAAGCTATAGGCAGTAACTGTAAAATAAAATCAACAAATAAACGAAGAAATAGCTGTTTCTAGACCGGTTAACTTACTGCGAAGGAACACGATCCTGGCAGCTTAGTATGTGTTAGTATGAATTGAAAATTTCAATTACAATACTTTAGGTGACGTCCTTGGCGCATCTCCTCTCGAAGATGTTTATTATTGCCCTTAGAGAGAAAAGTCATTGGAGGATATTACCTTCGAAAATCCTGGCCATACCTTTCAAAGTGATGGTCGTACACTCGAAAAAGTTGGTTGTACCTGTGGAAATGCTGGTCGTACATTAGAAAAAGTTGGTCGTACTATTGAAAGTGTTCACCGTACCTTTCAAAATGCTGGTTGTACCTCTGAAAATGCTGTTCGCACATTTGAATACTTTTAAAAGTGCTTGTCGTGCCTTTGAAAAGGCTGGTCATACCTTTAAAAATGCTGTTCGCACATTTGAAAAAGTTGGTCGTACTTTTAAAAGTGTTTGTCGTGCCTTTGAAAAGGCTGGCCGTAACTTTGAAAATGCTGGTTTATATCTTTGAAAATGCTGGTCGAGCCTTTGAAAATGCTGACCGTACCTTTCAAAGTGTTGGCCGTACTTTTGTAAAGGCTGGTTTATATCTTTGAAAATGCTGGGCGTACCTTTGAAAATACTGGTTTATATCTTTGAAAATTCTAGCTGTACATTTGAAAATGCTGGCTTATATCTTTGAAAATGCTGGACGTACCTCTGAAAACGCTGGTTTATATCTTTGAAAATGCTGGACGTACCTCTGAAAACGCTGGTTTATATCTTTGAAAATGTCAGCCGTGTAGTGCCATGTTTCAGGTGTTATATTGGTAGAGTCAGGTGGATTTTAATGACGCTATCATGGCGACTCAAATGCTTCTTTCTGTTGGAGTCTTTCCAGTTTATTTAGAGCGTTGACTTCCTTCCCAGGGCCATGTCCGTGAAGTACCCTGGATGCGCATTAAATTGGAAAGTCGGCCGTGAAAAGGACTTCTACTTTTTATTTTTGTCACCAAATATATTCAGCAGAGCGTCTAGAGGTTTTTGCAGGTGATTCTCAAACGCCAATGTAGCGTGCCAAGTAAATTGAAAATATGGAAGTAATGGGTAGGTACAGTTTCTTCGCATTTATGTCAACCAAGCACACCACGAATAAAGAGGTGAAAGCAGAAAGGTTCAGGAGATTAACGGGGTTGCAGAAGTGTTGACGGTAAGATTTCAATATTCAACAAACCAGCGACTGCAAATCGAGTTAAAGGCACACTGCCTGCAGCCTGCTTGGGGCTGCCGCTTCTGTGCAGGATTTGAGGAAATGTAACTATTGACTTGTGCTTGCCAGTCCCTTTACCACACACACACACACACACACACACACAACAATAGGATATCGTCGTAGAAGACTGTGTGTGAAGAAAACAAAGATAGTTCTATGTGTATTATGTGTGTGTGTGTGTGTGTAGAGATGTCCGTAAACTAAAGATGTTTCACTCTGACTTTAAGATCGATTACTCTTTGACTATCTTTATGTTTCCCAATTTCATACGGTCATAGAAACAAGATAAGGAATGCGATGCTATCCAAATGGTGTAACTACAAATACAAGTATTATCAATTTCCCTGGCTTACAGCTCAGGTTGCCGAATTCAAAGCGATTTCTTGTCACAATTTCTTTTTGAAATCGTTTAAATGGGTTCCTAACATCTATGTCGGTGGACTATGCATACTTAAGTTACCGTAGGTCGCCATTTTCGTGTAATTCATTGCGTAGTCGGTTTTGATAATTCGAAGGCTTTGTATGTAGTGAGTCTTAGAGTAACAAAATAAATAAGTCATACAAATACTCACATTATATATTTGTGTATATATCTGCATATATATATTATATATATATATATATATATATATATATATGAATATGTGTGTTTGTGTAAATAGTCACAGTATAGAAATTCAATAAAACGGTGATGGGGGGGCGGGTGGTGAGGGGCGGGGGCCAATTTCAGAAATTTACGATTCTGGCGCGAGATATTCGACGATATGGCGATATGACACCCCCCTCCCCCCCCTCCTCCACACACACACACATATATATATATATATATATATATATATATATATATATATATATATATATAACAGCTTGATGTACGGCGACGCCATTTACAAAGCCGCAAAACGTAATATTTACATGGGGAACATCCATTGAATCAAGAGTACCTTGTTCAAGGTCACTTTGGAATGGGCGTGGGGGGGTGGCAGGGGGGTTGGGGTTAGGTGGGAGAACTTTGGAAAGGATGTGTAGGGGAAGCGTCTCACATATTGTATTACCCTGTGGACCTCGTTTCCTGTGAATTTGAACCTGTTTCCTAATTTCTAACTTCATAAGTAGTATGTGTTTAAAGTTAAACATGAGAGTGTTTAACCTTCGTTGTGTCCGTCAGCCAATGCTTTCGTGCATCACAACTCTGACCTAAAAATGACGTACATTGAACTGACATATAAGGATTGTAATGATTGTGACCTTATCACTCTGGCATCATTTGTGGCCGTGTCTTTTCGACCTGCCTCGACGACCCCTTTTAAAAGATGCAACACGTTCGGTCATCGTGGAATTCATCGGTGGAGAGCTTCCGGTGACGATGGGGCCAGGGGAAAGTAGGACAAATGTCAAAGTTAATGTCAGATGCGTTAGACGTGATATTCTCTTCATTTCCCATTCGATTTTCACCTTTACGTGCAGGCAGGCTGTCCTGGAACGATCGTCATCTGCAATTTTCAAATTTCATGTCAGGGATATATTTTGTCGAAGATAAAGGGGCTTTTAAAATGCCCTTTTTATCCAAATACTCGCAGATGAGCAACGTGAGTGCGATGCGAAGGTAATCCTCGAGATTATCACAGAAGTTGTTCGGGCGTCATTTTTACCTCCAAGACACCACCGCCGCCGCCTCCGCAGCCTCTGGCAATCATGGGGATGACTCTGTTGGCTTTGGTTCAGCCAAATCCTTTCTATCCTATTCAGCGTTGCCTGCGTCTCTCTCCTCCTCCTCCTCGCAACAGAAGGATCCTCGCACCTACAATTGCCTCGGCAGGAAATGTATGAGAAAGCTCCGACAAGCAATCCTTTGGGCTTAGCATACAATTAGAGGCTGCGAACGAGGGAGCGTCAACTTTTCTTTATCATTTATCTCCGCAGCGTGAGGAGCTGCTCTGCTCTGCTCTGCTCTTGTCCCGGTTCATATTATTCTGAGCAGCAGCTCGGCATCTCTCTCAGATTTTTCCCTGCCGGAAACAAATGAGTTGATTGGAGTTCTTGACGACATTCTCGCGTACCATTAACTCTGGCTTGAATGAGAAGGGAATGAACACTACTTTGGCAAACAGCTGAATGTGTTCAGCAGGTCGTCTACAGAAAAGCATCGCGTATGTCGTAGCTGTTATAAGTTATATGGTGAGTCCGAAGTGGCAGCGAGGAAGCCGATACCACCCGGAGAGGTAGCAAGACTTTAAAGAACATAGATTCACTTGACAAAAGAGCGAATAAAAGAACACTTTTCGTATTTACCTCGTTATGAAGCACTGAAATACTCGCAGGTGTTTGGGAATTCTGCGTATTTTATCACATCACGTACACATACTCTCTCTCTCTCTCTCTCTCTCTCTCTCTCTCTCTCTCTCTCTCTCTCTCTCTCTCTCTCTCAGATATACTGTTGTGGATCCTAAAACTGATAGACCCAATGGAGTACCACGTCCCTAGTATACAGTAGGTTGCGTCATGTCGAACAGCTCTCGTCTACCATCCTCGTAAGTTTGTACTTTTTTAAGTTAAGTGGGGCTTTCTAATCCTAATAAAAGATTTTTTAAATTCTTAATCGTGCGTTTCTTTCACCAGTTATCTTGAGAAACTTCACTTTCCTCTCTCTCTCTCTCTCTCTCTCTCTCTCTCTCTCTCTCTCTCTCTCTCTCTTTACTTCCATTTCGACAGAAGGCCAGAGGTTGAGTGCGGACTTCACTCGAGGAGTTTCGAGTGCTAACTGTTTTCTGCTTAGGAGGAAAAAGAATGGAAGGACTTCGTTCTTCTTCTGTCTGCCTCCAGTGCGATGGAAGACCGAAGGTGTTTCTCTCTCGTTAGTAACCCCTCTTATCAGTACTCTCAGGTCAACAGAGCGCTAAAGGTGTAGTTCTTCTCTTGGGGGCTTGTGTGTGTTAAATTTCCAAATCGATTAAAAAAGCAAGTAAAATCTTTAGCGCAATCAAGTTTTCTATATATCGTATAATGCTGTGTGAAACTCAAACACTGCTCATGACACTTTCAGCTGGCTACGGCCCGGTGGTGGCCTGTGTTGTTGGCGTACGGTAATGGCTAACTTTAACCTTAAATAAAATAGAAACTACTGCGGCTAGATGGCTGCAATTTGGTGTGTTTGGTGATTGGAGGGTAAATGATCAACATGCCAATTTGCAGCCCTCTAGCCTTAGTGGGTTTAAAGATCTGAGGGCGGATGGACAGACAAAAAGTCACCTCAATAGTTTTCTTTTACAGAAAACTAAAACATAGGGTATGTCGCGTCGATCTATTCATATCAGACGTAAGAAATAAATGTTTCTCTGTAACTTGCTGACCATTTTAACTGGAAATCGAAGTTGATTTCTAGTGACAAATTGTCAAGACAAAGAAGTATTGCACACTTCAAAGCGACAGTGTATTATTTCCTGAACATGTCATACATTTGCCGTAATTTCTCTGACTTGTTTCCTATCTATCGTATATTTGTGTTTCATTCTGTTGGCTTTTCGTTTATATTATCCGTGTTTATGTCATATTCTATTCAATTGTTTAGCGACTCACTTCTCTTGTAGCGCCTCAGTGGCGTGACCGGTATGCTCTTGGCCTGCCACCTCTGTGGCCGCGAGTTCGATTCTCGGGCATTCCACTGAGGGGTTAGAGATGTGTATTTCTGGTGACAGAAGTTCACTCTCGACTTGGTTCAGAAGTCACGTAAAGCCGTTGGTCCCGTTGCTGAATAAACACTGGTTCCATGCAACATATTATCACCATACAAACAATCACTTCTCTTGTCTGTTGCTATGTAACTTCTAATACAAAAGAAATCAGTTTTTTGGAAGTATGGTTACCGATATTTGTACTTATATTTTTTAATCCGCACGAACATCGGGATGGTTTGATTAGTAATGATATTATTGATAGTATTATCGGTGGTGGACATTATTATGCACTGAAATTAAACTCAAACCAATTATGCTAAAATGGGCATGCCATTTGGGTTATAACAAATTCTAATATGAAACTGAAACCTATTTTTTTCTAAAGACATTTGTTATAATCAAAATTTAGATTTTGATTGGGGTAATATAAAAAAAACCCAAAGGATATTAAAATTGATATTTGTTTTACATCTTTGTTCTCGATACGGTTAGATTTCTCACGTTACAGTGAATGCCACAATATTCTAACTCTGATTTGTTATTACACTGATTTAGTTAAGAGCTACGTGTTATTGCTTGTATTCTCGGTTAAAGTTTGCCGTTATTTCACGTCTGACGTGATTAATAGATTTTGGTATTTGGTGTCCTTTAACGGCGTAACATAATACACGAGAAATTTCATGATTTTCTGAAGTCGTGGCTTTTTGCAATAGATTTCGCTCTTTTTGCAATAGATTTCGCTCAGTTGGAAGGTCGCAGACACTTGCGAATCTGACGACTCAGGTTGAAAAGGACAGGAAATAATTCATAACCGAAAATTGGCATCACAAAAAGGGAATTACCGACGCCGAAAACGCGTGATTTATAATGAGTGATATGTTTCGTATAAAGAATTCAACTGGAAAAGATGGTGCAAAAGTAACCGTTAATGTATTCTACACATCGATTGAAATACACTGGAAGTGTTGATAGAGAGAGGGTATGTAGGAAGAGGGAACGTGGAACGAGCAGAGAAAAGGCCTCAAATGTCCGACAATTACAGATGCTTTCACTGAAACAGAAATGACGGTAAAGGATGATTTCTACAGGAAAATACAGAAACTAAAAAATTAAATAAATAAATCCCACAGGGAGCATCCTCATCTTCATCTTCCCATCAGGAGGCAGGTCACCCCCCGCCATCTTGAAATGAATCAAACTCACCTTTTGTCGTCTTGGCAAGGATCCCTTTGGCCCGTACACATTGACCTCGGGAGTCCTTGGCACCAAGGATACTTCTGCCGAACCCGCCCACGTCCTTCTTGGTGAAGGACGCCTACACCCACTATTCGATTCTGGCAGCTGTTTCCCTAGATGCTGATGGGATGAATTTGGGATCTGTCAACCGATTTTCTCAGTTTCTTTGTGCTCAAAGAATACGCACAGACACACACACACATATATATGTATATATATATATATATATATATATATATATATATTCTTATATATATATATATATAATATATATGTATATATATATATATATATATATATATATATATATATATATTTCTGTGCATATACACATGTATATATAAGCGAATACCGCGGGAAAAATGTTAGATACGGATTCCTGCCTATCATTTTTCCCGTGGTATTCGCTTATACAATGAAGGCACGAGAATGTACTGCGATTTTTTAAACACATATGTTAAGATTTATACTAAATTTTCCTCTACTGTTAATGGATCTTGAGATTATTAGTTAGTTTTATGTTTGCAGCAGTTGGTGGAAAGATGTTCCATCCTTATTATGGGCCTTTTCTTGTATTCCAGCTACGTACTACATTCGGTGGCACATTTAGTTCAAAACCGTAATATTTTTTATAGTAATCAAGGGAAGGCGTGTGATAGGCACACGCAAGGAGAGAGAGAGAGAGAGAGAGAGAGAGAGAGAGAGAGAGAGAGAGAGAGAGAGAGACCTACAACGTATTATCTTGCGTTAGCCTTGTAATATTATTAGAAAAGAATTGCTCAAGGGCCCTTACTCAGAAAGATATTTTTCCTGTAATTGAGACTCCCTTTTAATCAGAGAGCTCTCGATCTCTTTCCGGTATTCCAGTGGCAAGGAAATGTAGTCTTAATATGAGGGAGACGGAGACGACCATGGAATAGGCAGGTGGCCTTTGGAATGGTTCTGTTGAGTCGACAGTTTCCAGTCATTTAGTTTCTTCAGTTATCAGTCCCGATATCGGTAAATAATTTTGTAGTAAATCTGTTTGCAGCAGCTACTCCAGTATCAGTTCTTTCCCATGCACCTCACGCGGTGCACTGTAGGCATTACTTAAGGTTCTTTGCAGTCTCTGTCTTCCATCTTACTTTCCACCCTCTCCTAACAACTGAATCATAGTGCAACTGCTGTGAGGTTTTCCTCCTCTCTCACCTTTCAAACCTTTTACTGCCCATTTCCGTTTCAGTGCTGAATGACCTCATGGGTCCCATTGCTGGGCTTTCTGCCTAAATTCAATTTTCAGTTCAGTAGCAGATTTTACATTTCTTTCCAGTCCTATAGTTAGTAATGACCCTCTTCCTGCAAACCTATTTGCGAGAACTTCATTGCCAGTCACAGTATTACCGTCTGCAGTAACGCCATTTCCTGTTCAATCTTATAAGACACCTTTCCAGCGCCATTTCCAGTCAATTTGCAACTTTACCTCTTTCCAGTAACCCCTTTTGAAGTAACGCTTCTAGTCCAGTGTACCTGCATGCAGTATTTCTTTACCAGTCATTTGTTTTCCCGGAGTACACAGACTGTTGGGGTCCCATTAACAAATCCGACCTTCCGAGAAACCATCGGCGGACGGCACCGAGCCGGGAGTCCGAAAAGGGGCGGGGGGGTGGGGGGGGGGGAACCTGGGGCTATTGATTGCCCTGGGGCACATTATCCCCGCCGGATTAATAAAAAAAGGGTTAAAAAAGATCTCATCTCACCGCCACCGAACTGTTGTTATTTATTCACCCTTGTCTGTTTCTTTGTGCTTATTTCACAGCATATTTCAAAATGCTATGAATATAATTCAGTTAAATTTTTTAGGGGAAAGACTTTCGGCCAAGGGGGGGTGGTTTACATTTTAGGATGGTTCTATATTCAATTCAGAACAATATCAATGCTGAGTTTTCATTTGGGCAAACAAGAGAGTTTTTTGTTATTTCTTACCATTGAGGAAGTAGGAATTATATATAATATAGTATATTACATCTTGTTTTTTTGTCTTGTATAACCCTCTTATTTTCCTTCACTTTACTGATGTCCTGAATACCGCGGGGAAACGGTAGATTATTACCTGGTTTATTTTTTCTACACCTTGAACTACTTATCGTTTCACTGCTACAAGGCTGTTGCCACTTTGCCATATAACACATTTTTAACTTTCTAAACAACAAGGATAATATTGACGTCATCTCTCATCTTTGTGCTGTTGATCTCCATCTCATTTCATATTTACGCTCGAAAAACAATTGAAGGAAAACCATTCGTGATGATGAAGCATATTCCCCTTCCTTTTCTTTCTTTTCTGATTACTTTGTATTTACTCAATTGTCGTTGTCCTGCCTTCCACGGATTCTTGTCCTCGAAGGAAAAGATTGGGAAAAAGTTTCCCGATCCGCAGCCGGAAAGTTCCATGCCACCCTTCTCTCTCTCTCTCTCTCTCTCTCTCTCTCTCTCTCTCTCTTTATAGATTTCAACGGCAGTATTGATACTTCTATTTGATTCTTTTGTGTTTGGGCTCCCCGTGTTCTCCCAAAAGCATTGTGAGAACCAGTAACGAAGGCGCTTTTGTAGGAGATCTGAATTCATTTGCCTCCTATAAAGGCGAAGGATTCAAAAGCTGGATTCGTTGCGTTCATCCTACCCCAACCCTTTCTTCCCCCGTAGCCCCCTCTTCCCTCACCCCTCCCACACAACCCTTCCCTCTCCCTCTCCCGCCCTCGCCATCCCTCGTATGCATCCATCCCACCCCTCACTTCTAGATCGTATTCAAAACTTTCGGTTTTCACTTGTGTTATAGTTAGGGGTTAGGAGTCTTTATTGAGGTTGTATGGGCATGATCCCTATAGGAAGATTACACTCGTCCAAAAGGCACTCTCGATTTTTTCGCCAAATGAGGCTGCTGACTATTGATATCTTATATCATTATGTATTTCCGTTTAAAGTCAACTCAGGTTGACATTAAATACAATTCAGGTTTCCATAGACCCCAAAATACCCTGGCTTCCCCGTACCAGGGGGGGATGGGAGTGGCTAGTGCCGTCAGTGCATTACTAAATGTTCTTCATAGCTACCCTTTGGCCCCTAGCTGGAACCCCTTTCATTCCTTTTACTGTACCTCCATTCATATGCCCTTTCTTCCATCTTGCTATGCACCCTCACCTAACAATTATTTCATAGTGCAACTGCTTTGAGATTTTCCTCCTGTTACACCCTGCAAACCTACCCACTCTCAATTTCCTTTCCAGCGCTGAATGACCTCATAGGTCCCAGTGCTTGGCCTTTGACCTAAACTCTATATTCCATTCCATTCCAAAATTCACAGCAAAATCGAGTTTGATCTTCGTCCATAGCTAAAATTTTCCTTTACCTTTCACTCCTAAGTTTCAGTGGATGAAGCAATAAGTGACTTCATTTTTGCTGGACTTCTCTCACTTTATCAGTACATCATCCATACATACATGGATATATACCTACGTACTTACATATACTTGCATCCATACACACATCTTCTCCTTGGCAAACTCTTATCTCCATTGATCAAGTAGAATGTGTTATATATATATATATATATATATGTATATATATATATATATATATATGATATATATACATTTATATATAATTATATATATATATATATATATATATCATATATATATATAGTATACGACAAGTTCATCTCATAATCAGTTCTGCATTTTCTGAAGCCCCCATGGAAGGGTAATCGGTCTTCATGGCAAACATGGCCTTTTTTTTTAAACAAGAAAAGAAAGAAAAATTGCGGAAGTGAGTCTCTTATGGCCAGTTGTAATACGTAAATGTATCCTAATTAATCGATGAGTTGAAAAAAATGGTTATTATAGTCTTTAGTGTCCACTTTTTACGAGGTTGATTGATTGATCGCTTAACTAATTATCCTTTTTAACCTGACGAGTAAGTAAGCAGTCCATCAATCTTCGTCATCAGAATATTGTACAAGACGACGTCTAATAGTCATGATGATACGATGTTTTTTTTTTTCTTTTCGTATTACTCCATTGCGATAATTCCGTTTGAAATATCACAGTGGAGTAATACGTACAGAGGAATCTCTTTTTGTATATTTGTAGTGGGATTGTATCTTTATTATTTAGTTTTAATTATAAAACCCAATTATCTACGTGTAAATGTCAAGTGAGCCAAAGAAATTGTGTATCTAAACCTTTAACCTGGAAAAACATCCAATATAACACTATATAACACTATACAACGCAAACACACACCCATTTATATATACATACATATATATATATATATATATGTGTGTGTGTGTGTGTGTGTGTGTGTGTATTATATATGTGTATATATATATATATATATATATATATATATATATATATATATATATATATATACATATATATATATATATATATATATATATATATATATATATATATATACACATATACATATAAAGAAGTTAATCAGAATCTTAGCGCTAAAATCGTTTTATTGTATAGATGTACATGAAAGGAGTATTTTCAGAAGTTGATAAAGGGACTACTGATATTTTTTATCTCAGTTTTCAAACGCAAAATAGCAGACTCCTGAAAGTGATTATGACGAATTCTGATATCGCCCATGAATTGGACTCGAGAGTCGAATTGCATGGTAATGGGAAGCTCGGAAAAAAGCACCCGAAAAATACACGCATGCAACCAAACGTACATTGAGGAAGCAGAGGGATTGGGAAGACCAAAGTTCAGATGGAAGGTTTAATTAAGAAGTCAACGTGCATTAGGCAGAGGAAGGCGGAGATTGCTGGTAGGAAGCAGCGACGCCATATACAAATGGGTAAAGCCGAAGAAGAAGAAGAAGAAGAAGAAGAAGAAGAGCATACATTGGTAACAACAAAACAATTTGCAACCAATTACAATGCTTGTCCGTATTTCAGTACAAAGTGTACAATCGTTTACAAAAGTGAAGCACAATGATTATATTGCAGCATTTTGATGCGTCAACACCCTCGCGGTTTGTACTTTCGCCATCCACCGGGAATGACGGAAGGCGGAAAAATCATATTTTCGAGGCCATTCGATTCTCGAGAGTTCTGGAAGGAAGGTCGAAATCGCTGCATAAGCCACTCGAGAGTTTAGTACCCTTATCTTACGTCGTCATGCGTTGAAGCTGGATTGTGACCTACAAATCGTGTTCCGGTTTCTCGCTGATGGTTTGCTGAGTGTAGGAGGGATTGGACGAAGTTCTAGAACTTCGTATAAAATGATCTTTGTATGGTGACGCGTTTGGTGTTGTATGTGGTAAAGGACTCTGACGAAGGTCTATCACTTTTTATAGAATATATGGTGACATTCATCAGATATAACTTTGATGTTTATTTATTTCCTGTAAATGTCATTGTTACGATTAACAACGGACTTTCTGTCATTTTGCTGTCTTTAGTTTTTAATTGATTCATACCGTGACATACATACTTGCCAGGCTTTAAACTTACATCCAAGCATACATGGAAGTAGTGCACTAAGCGCCTCAGCGGCGTGGTCGGTTTGGTCTTGGCCTGCCACCTCTGTGCTCGCGAGTTCAATTCTCGGGCATTCCATTGAGGGGTGAGAGATGTGTATTCCTTGTGATAGAAGTTCACTCTCAACGATGTTCAGAAGTCACGTAAAGCCGTTGGTCCCATTGCTGAATAACCACTGGTTCCAGCAACGTCAAAACACCATACAAACAAACACTAAGGTGCGTCAATTTATATCATAAGAATGCGAATATTTTCGCTTGAGAAAAAAAAGAAAAGAAAAGAGGGAGACCCTTCCCAGCTGAGTGGAAAGAAAAACTATTATAACAAAATTCACCACTGTTGTTGCCATGACAACCAGCGGTGTCTAGCAGAGCGGCTTGAGCGCCGGATTTAAATCTGGTGATCTCCTTTCGTATGGGTTTCATGAAAGATTACGCGCCGGCGACCTTCATGGAAGCTTTCGCTTTAATGGCGTGCTAAGCATAGGGGGTTTAGCGTCCACAAGGCTGACGAAATCAGGAAAAAAAATGAAATGAAAAAAAAGGTGGAGACAGAGAGAAAGAGAGAGAGAGAGAGAGCTTGTCGTAATCGCTTGCTTTGAAAGTTCTGCATTCGCGATGGTGGCACTCGTGAATAAATTTATTTTCTGGGAATGTTGAGATAGTGTTTTTTTTTTTTAAGCTTTAAAACGTTTCTTCTTCTCCTGGACCTAGGAGGTCTAACTTTTATTTTATTTTATTCTATTTTATATTATTTATTTATTTATTTATTTTTGCTGAAGGCTTTGAGATTTTACGTCTTTTGTTGTCTAAACAACTTCCCTAGAAAATGTCATTGTAATCGAAACTGGCATTAATGCAGATCTATTCTATTCTCCTCGGAGGGAGACGCTCGTCTTTGCTACTGCAAGATGGTCATCACACAATTTTTAGATTCATTCCGTTGTAAATTGAACAAAACTTGTATAAATTGACCTCTGGAAAAATTCTACATTCCTCCAAACAAGGAGTGATCCGACCTTCAGCTTCCTCAGGGCGCGTGCTAAAATCTACAGTCAAATAGAAAATAAAAATAAATGCGCTATATTTTATTAGGAATAATTTTTCTGTAATATTTAACATGCACATTATTTATTTGTTTACATCTTCATTCTAATAAATAAATCATGAATATCCAATCCTAAAATTCCTGTATCCTTAACTCAACGCGAAACACCTTTTCCAGACCCTTTTAGGCTCCTCCATAGACCTTGCCTACCCCCAACAAGAATAACAACAGCAACAACAACAAAGTAGTTTGTGGGCTTACTCCCCGAGCAAGCGAAAATTGTGGTCACTTCTGTGAAAACTATCCACCCTTCCAAGGGAAGGATATCACTTGTAGCTTGAACTAACTTTAAGGACAGCCAGATATATCACCAGTAAGATGGATATCACTTTGTCTTGAGTCCATTTCAGTGTAAACAACTCATTGGCCATATAAAATATATAGCACTTCCCTCTTGAACTCATTGAGACATTCATCTGGCAACAAGATAGATATCACTTGCAGCTTGAGCTCATTGAAGTGCAACCCTTCTGTGTCACCAGTAATATAGATCGCACTTCCACCTGGATATCCTTTCCAGCTTGAACTCATTTTAATGAAAGGCGTCTGTCTATCTCACCGATAAGGCACTGAATTCCTCTGAAAGCCTTCCCATCTCATGCAGGAAATTGAGAGCTATCACGCCTTGCTTGAACTCGCCTCCCCACACCTCTGTAAGGTCTGCTCTCTTACAAATCTAAAGAGATCCCTTGAAATTTATGCCAGGGTTCACGCTCACTTTTAAAGGTACTCCTTATGCCTTATGAAATTAAGAGCCATATTGTCTTATAATTCCTTCGTTTCTGTTCATTCTGAAGATTTCGAACTGCGCTTACCTCCTCATTTCTTTATTCCTGTGTTTCGTGTGAATTTGAGAGACAAGTTTAGTTAATTCTGTCTTTTATTGTAGTGGTTTCAAATTCCGAATACTAAATTCTGCGCACATGCGATTCCGCAGGGCGTGACTGAATTTGCAGTTTACTTGATTAATTATCATTGAAATGATATAAAGATGCCTTTGCTTCTTCCTCTTTGTCATCTATCACATAGTAAGGATTTTGATTATTTCAGAGTTTTATGGTTGAAAGCGAATGCTAAGAAACCAAGATTTATGTCCCAGAACACGTTTTTAGTCATCGACTGTAGTTAAAAAAAAAAAGTTCTGCTTGCTGTAAAAGGAAGAAAGGAGAAGAAACTAAGAAATTCTATGAGTTATGTATACATTAAATTGATGTTTTGTATGCATTTACATCAAGTAACTCTGAATCGTATTTTCTAAGGTTACAAAATGGAATCTATGTAATTGTAGATTTTATTGTAAGAAATCAACCTTAGTTTTGAGAGATCAAACGCTTAATGGAAGAGAGAGAGAGAAAGAGAGAAAACGTCCCATGGAAAAGGTAAAATTGTGGCAAATATATCGTTAGATTCAACCTTTGGAAAACTTTAGGTAAACCTCAAGTCAATGTGAATCCTCCTATTCATTTGCCTCTTTATATTCTACCCGTAATCACTGTCCTTTTTTTTCTTATTTTTTCTTTAAGAAGCTTGCTAAGCAATTTAAAAGCTCTTTTTCGTAAGTGAATATTCTGAACTACTACGACACCTATATAACGTTTACGACCGCTGGCGTCCTCAGTGGCGTGGTTGGTATGGTGTTGGCGAACCACTTCGGTGGCCGCGAGTTCGATTCTCGGGCATTCCATTGAGGAGTGAGAGATGTGTATTTCTTGTGATAGAAGTTCACTCTCGACGTGGTTCGGAAGTCACGTAAAGCCGTTGGTCCCGTTGCTGAATAACCACCGGTTCCATGCAACGTCAAAACACCATACAAACAAACAAACAAACGACCGCTGGCGTACGGAGCAAAGAAAGAAATAAAAAAATCGAACAAATTGCGAGCGGCTTTTTCGGAAGTCGGTCACGAAAGGTCATCGATGTCAGTTCGTGCATCGGAAGGATATATTTGTCGTCTCTCGTCTTAGGATGACGTGTCCTTTCTTCGGACGATATTTTTAGTTGGGGGCCATGGCGTGTCGGATGGCGGAAGCCTAATTCAGTTCCTCTCGCTGAAAGGTTTCCTTTCTGAGGAGTTCCGTTTAGATTCGCTGTTTCGCTTTGGGCTTGAGCATTGGGTGGTGTGCGTGATCATTGGTCGAATGTGGTGGGCTGCAGCCGGAGTGGAGAATGTGGTATGGCGCTCCTCCTTGGAACCTCTTCGTCTAAATATATATATATATATATATATATATATATATATATATATATATATATATATATATGAATAATTTGATCACATCGAACCGTGATTCTTTATTTATATATCATTCAAGCTACAAATGTCCTTTAATATCTAAATTCACTCTACCTCCCAAATGATATATTTTCATATATGTACCGAAGGGGAATTTTTTAGTTGATAATAATTTCGTCTCCCCATGGGATCGAACCACCGTCCAAGTGGACGGGGACGAAATCAGGACAGTCAGTGACGCTATCCAATCAGCCACTTGGACGGTGGTTCGATCCCATGGGGGACGAAATTATTATCAACCTAAAAAAATTCATCTTCGGTACATATATGAAAATATATCATTTGGGAGGTAGAGTGAATTTAGATATTAAAGGACATTTGTAGCTTGAATGATATATATATATTATATATATATATATATATATATATATATATATATATATATATATATATATATATCTATATATAAGATATAATAAATAAATATATATAATATTATATATAAAATATATATATATATATATAGATATAGATATATAAATATATCTATATATATATATATATATATATATATATATATATATATATATATATATATATTAATTTATATATCTATATCTATATATATATATATATATATATATATATATATATCATATATCTATATATTATATATATATAGATATATATTATATATATATATATATATAGATATATATTATAATAATATAATAATATTATATATATAGATATATATATATATATTAATATCTATATATATATATATATATATTTATATATTATATATATATATATGAGGCCACGAAACTGTCCGACAGCTAATGAAAAAAACAGAGAAAAAGTAGACGTAGCTGTAGAAAATGCCGTTCACTTCCATACGAATTGTATAAGAGAGAAGATATACCCAAATAGTATAAATGTATATTTATATTTTTATACCTATATATACATACATACGTACGTGCATCTTGTTATAGAATCGGTTATTCACTTTAAACCTGCGATGCTCATTTACGTGAATTTCTATAAATGAGTACTTCAAAAACGCCTAATATTTTACGTATTTGAAAGCCACTATTAGTGGTACCCAAACCTACGAGACTTTTCTTTTTGTATTCATTTGTCCCGTTTAACATCAGCAGTAATTGGTCTTGGACCACCACCTCGGTGGCCGCGAGTTCGATTCTCGGGCATTCCACTGAGGTGTCAGAGATGTGTATTACTGGTGATAGAGGTTCACTCTCGACGTGGTTCGTAAGTCACGTAAAGCCGTTGGTCCTGTTGCTGAATAACCACTGGTTCCATGTAACGTAAAAACACCATACAAACAAACATCAACAGTAATAATAATAATAATAATAATAATAATAATAATAATAATAATAATAATAATAATGTCGAAAGGACGTTGATTTTTTTATATAATTTTGCTTGTTTCTGGTCTTTTCCCTAACATTATTATGTTTTAGCGTTTTACCACTGCATTGATATTAATGATACAGATAACTTGAAAAGTTCCTTTTTTATGATGATTCATTTTTACCTGTGTTGAATGAGTCTACTTCGTAATGAGGTAGGGCCGTCATTACACCTCATGCGGTGTACAGTAGGCATTACTTAAGGTTCTTTGTAGCATGCCTTCGGCCCCTAGCTGCAACCCCTTTCATTCCTTTTACTATACCTCCTTTTATATTCTCTCTCTTCCATCTTACTTTTCACCCTCTCCTAATAATTGATTCACAGTGCAAATGGGTTTATAAACCTCATAGGTCCCAGTGCTTGGCCGTTGGCCTAAATTCCATAATCAATTCAATTCAATACTTAGTCGAGTGAGTGCCTGTTTGTTGCTGTAATTATGTTATTATCATCATTTTGTCATTATTATTATTATTATTATTATTATTATTATTATTATTATTATTATTATTATTATTATTATTATTATTATTAGCGATGCCAATTCCTTCATTTACAGTCTAAGTGAAGCCGATTTCTTCATCGGCAGTTTGAGTGTAGCTAATTCCTTCAATTATAGTTCGAGTGTAGCTAATTCGTTCATTTACAGTTTGATTGTTTTTCTTTGATATTTTGAGTGTAGCTAATTCCTTCAATTATAGTTTGATTGTAGCTAATTCCTTCAGTTACAGTTCGAGTGAAGCCTATTCCTTCATTTGCAGTTTGAGTGTAGCTAATTCTTTCATTGATATTTGGAGTGTAGCTAATTCCTTCAACTGCAGTTTGAGTGTAGCTAATTTCTTCATTAATATTTTAAGTGTAGCTAATTCCTTCAATTACATTTTGAGTTTAGCTAGTTCTCTCATTGATATTGTGAGCGCAGCTAATTCCTTCGATTGCAGTTTGAGAGTAGCCAATTCATTCATTCATAGTTTTTTTTCCGACTGAAGGCAGAGTGAGAATGTGTAACGATCCTCATTGAAAAACTTTGACGTTTAAGAATTGTAACTTTTCATTCATGGTGGGTCCAAATGTCGTTAGAGCTCTGAAGGTCCTCCCAGGAATTCTGGAAGTCAGAAATTCTTCTCTTAGCAAGAGGGGAGGAATTTGGGCGGGGTGAATTCCACGCCTTCTTGCCATAATAATAATAATAAATAATAATAATAATAATAATAATAATAATAATAATAATAATAATAATAATAATAATAATAACAATGATAATAATACTCAGTCTTAAAATGGGGAGACAAATCCAGTTATACGTATCAGTTCAAATGTATAATAATAATAATAATAATAATAATAATAATAATAATAATAATAATAATAATAATAATCTTAAAATGGAGAGACAAAATCCAGAGTTATATGTATCAGGTCAAATTCATAGTAATAATAATAATACAATAATAATAATGAATAATAATAATAATAATAAGCAATAATAATAATAATACTCAAGTCTTAAAATGGGAAGACAAATCCAGTGTTATATGTATTAGTTCAGATGTATAATAATAATAATAATAATAATAATAATAATAATAATATAATAATAATAATAATAATAATAGCAAAATTATATTTATTTTTGCCCGTATCGGTTATTTGTTATCTTTTACTATACTCCAATATCACTTGATTTCTAAATTATAATGCAACAGTAACTGCTACCATATAATTAGGTCAATGAGTTTTATTTTTGATGTTTTTGTCTTGTGTTCTCTTTAAAAATCATGTCTGGATACCCGACTGTCTCATTTGTTTCCTTTTGATCTTTCATTGTTGATGTCGGTTGAAGTTTTGTCAAATTAATCTCGGACTTCTGAGAGATTTCTAAAAAGGTTTTTTGATCTCTTCACAAGGCGAAGGTTGGACGTTCCCTGTGATTAGCAAATTTTTTTTTTTACTCAAAAGACGATGTAACGCAGCTTCAAAGCGTAATTGCTCATCGCGTTGCCTGTTCTGCCATTTCTCAATTCATTTTCTGTGTGTTGTTTTGTTTGCTAAGTCATTTTTTTTATTTTATTGAATTTTTCTGTCAATTTTTTTCCACGATGTTCTTTTTTCTCCACCATATACGCATTGTTTTTAGAGGGTAGCTTTGAAGTTCGGCATGATCGCACCAATTTTACTATAAATCTCTTCAAAATATTCGTTTTCTCTTTATTTTAACATGAAGATTTTATTGTTATTGTGTCCTACTGAGGGACAGTGACGATTATACCTGTATATTGTTCAATGATGCCTGTTGTGACCAACTGAAAGTGGCATACATATGACATATTAAAAGCCTCTTGAAGTTTTACATTCCGATGAATGTTTTCGTAACAAATGAATAATAACGATAATAGACGTAATTTCACGACAGCCTAATAGATAAGTCGACTGTGTGTCATTGTACCCAAACAAACGGCACAGTTCGAATCCAGACAAGGGCAGATGCACTTATCAGTTATAATTCTTCTTGATAGATTGAGTTGGGTATTTTAGTGGTATTTGTCAATAAATGTTTGTGAATATAGAAGTCATGTGTGTATGTATATATCAGTAAAAAAAATTTCATAATGCGCATTATATATATATGTATAGGTATATATATAATATATATATAACATATATATATGTATATATTAATTATATATACATATGTATTTATATATACATATATACTGAGAAATCACAAAAGTAAGCACGTGATTTTGTTTATTAGCTGAAGCCACTGGGAAAATTAAAAAAAGAAACACAGAGTGCCAAGTACTTTCGTTTATTTAACGCACTTTGTGCCCGAAGATGTGTTAAATACACGAAAGTACTTGTCACTCTGTCTTTTCATTTTTAAATTTTCCCAGTGGCTTCAGCTAATATACATTACATATATATATAAATATATAATATACTATATTTATAATATATATATATATATATATATATATATATATATGTATATGCGTGTGTGCATGTTTGTGTGTATAAAACGTATTAATGTTTGAGCACGCAGTTTTCCACAGAAACTGGTAAAAAGAGAGAGAGAGAGAAAAAATAAAAGTAGCGAATCTTGCCATGTAATTGAGAGAAGTCACTCTCAATCAGCTGAAACAAATGTTTACAGATGAACCTATCACCAGGATTGCGAGCGCGCTTACGCACGCGCCGTCATTTGACGAAAGGGCAGATTCAGATTTCAGGCGTAGATGCCACAGACAGGTCGAAGAGAGAGGAGAGAGAGATGAGAGAGAACGAGATGAGAGGAGAGAGGCTGGAAGGCTGGAGGCAAAGGAAATTGGCCAGAACTCCTTAATTACCAATTGAGATCGATATATTGGAATTTCACGGGAGTTCATTGGCTGCCGGGAAAAGGAGTGGACACTTGGGGAAGCGAACAACTCCTTGAAGGAGGATTGTTCGTTTTTTTTCTTTCTTTCTTCATTCTTTTTTTTATAATGGGTATAGGATGGGTCTCCAGAATTGATACTATAATAATAATAATAATAAATAATAATAATAATAATAATAATAATAATAATAATAACAACAATAATAATAATAATAATAATAATAATATAATAATAATAATAATAATAATAATAATAATAATAATAATCATGGGAGAAACAAATCCGTAATTATGTAAATGTACCTATACTTAAATTTAAAAACAGTAATGATAGCTTTCGGGAAACGTTCGCTTCCACTTATCAGTCAATAACTGTGGATTTATTTCTCCATTTGAAGACTCGTGCTATTATATGATTTTTTATAAAATAATAATAATAATAATAATAATAATAATAATAAATAATAATAATAATAATTAATAATAATAATAATAATAATAATAATCTGGCTCAAAAACTTCAAGGCCCTACACCCACGAATAGCAGAACAACTCCAGCATTGTATCTCAAATCACCAAGCACCCAAATGGATGACCACAGGAAGAACATCCTTAGTACAAAAAGACAAGAGTAAGGGAAATATAGCCAGTAACTACAGGCCTATCACCTGCCTACCAATAATGTGGAGTTACTAAACAGGTATCATCAGTGAAAGGCTATACAACTACCTAGGAGACAAACACCATCCCCCACCAACAGAAAGGCTGCAGAAGGAAGTGTATGGGGCACAGAAGGACCAGCTCCTGATAGACAAAATGGTAATGAAGAACAGTAGGAGAAGGAAAACCAACTAAGCATGGCATGGATAGACTATAAGAAAGCCTTCGACATGATACCACACACATGGCTAATAGAATGTCTGAAAATATATGGGGCAGAGGAAATTACCATCAGCTTCCTCAAAAATACAATGCGCAACTGGAATACAATACTTACAAGCTCTGGAATAAGACTAGCAGAGGTTAATATCAGGAGAGGGATCTTCCAAGGCGACTCACTGTCCCCACTACTCTTCGTAGTAGCCATGATTCATGACAAAGTACTACAGAAGATGGATGCCGGGTACCAACTCAAGAAAAGAGCAACAGAATCAACCATCTGATGTTCATGGGACGACATCAAGCTGTATGGTAAGAGCATCAAGGAAATAGATACCCTAATCCAGACTGTAAGGGATGTATCCTGGGGACATCAAGGATGGAGTTTGGAAATAGAAAAAAATTGCGCCTTAGTCAACATACCAAATAGGCAAAGTAACGAGAACTGAAGGGATAAAGCTACCAGATGGAGCAACATCAAACACATAGATGAGAAGGATACAAATACCTGGGAACATGGAAGAGGAGATATAAAACACCAAGAGATGAAGGACACGATCAGGAAAGAATATATGCAGAGACCTCAAGGCGATACTCAAGTCAAAACTCAACGCCGGAATATGATAAAAGCATAAACACCCATGGGCAGTGCCAGTATCAGATACAGCGCAGGAATAGTGGAATGGACGAAAGCAGAACTCCGCAGCATAGATCAGAAAACCAGGAAACATATGACAATACACAAAGCACTACACCCAAGAGCAAATACGGACAGACTATACAAAACACGAAAGGAAGGAGGGAGAGGACTACTAAGTATAGAGGACTGCGTCAACATCGAAAACAGAGCACTGGGGCAATATCTGAAAACCAGTGAAGACGAGTGGCTAAAGAGTGCATGGGAAGAAGGACTAATAAAAGCAGACAAAGACCAGAAAATATACGAGACAGGAGAAAGACAGAAAGAACAGAGGACTGGCACAACAAACCAATGCACGGACAATACATGAGACAGATAAAGAACTAGCCAGCGATGACCAATTGGCAAAATGGCTACAGAGGGGAGAGCTAAAGAAGGAAACTGAAGGAATGATAACAGCGGACAAGATCAGGCCCTAAGAACCAGATATGTTTCAAAGTACGATAGACGGAAATAACATCTCTCCCATATGTAGGAAGTGCAATACGAAAAGTGAAACCATAAACCACATAGCAGTGAATGCCCGGCACTTGCACAGAACCAGTACAAAAAGAGGCATGATTCAGTGGCAAAAGCCCTCCACTGGAGCCTGTGCAAGAAACATCAGCTACCTTGCAGTAATAAGTGGTACGAGCACCAACCTGAAGGAGTAATAGAAAACGATCAGGCAAAGATCCTCTGGGACTATGGCATCAGAACGGATAGGATGATACGTGCAAAGTCAAGAAGAAAGTATCACTCATTGATGTCGCAATACCATGGGACACCAGAGTTGAAGAGAAAGAGAAGGAAAAATTAGATAAGTATCAAGATCTGAAAATAGAAATAAGAAGGATATGGGATATGCCAGTGGAAGTCGTACCCATAATCATAGGAGCACTAGGCACGATCCAAGATCCCTGAAAAGGAATCTAGAAAAACTAGAGGCTGAAGTAGCTCCAGGACTCATGCAGAAGAGTGTGATCCTAGAAACGGCACACATAGTAAGAAGAGTGATGGACTCCTAAGGAGGCAGGATGCAACCCGGAACCCCACACTATAAATACCACCCAGTCGAATTGGAGGACTGTGATAGAGAAAAAAAAAAAACAAAAAAAAAAAATAAAAAAAAATAATAATAATAATAATAATAATAATAATACTGTGATTACAGTGGTGTTATTATAAATAGACTTTTGCTTTTTATTATTATTATTATTTATATTATTATTATTATTATTATTATTATATTATTATTATTGTTTTATTATTATTATTATTATTATTTTCGTTTCTTCAGATCTTGATAAATTTGGATTGCATGAGTAATCTTGACTTGATTTTTTAGTAAAAGAAATTGCATATAGAATTATTCCAAGCTTCTATAACTTGGAAAACACATTTTTCGTCCTCAAAATTTACCAAGAACTTTGATTACAGTTGTTAAACTTGACTCGTTTCTTCTTTCAAAATCACTTGCAACATAAGAAACGGAAATGGTAACATAAAAAAAACATTTTTTTTTCTTCTCAGCTTAATCCGTAGTTGGGGTCGCTGTTTCGAATGAGGTTGCAATCCACTTTTTAGTGATGGGTCTAGGTCTGAAAGGTGTTATTTTGAAGTATTTTAATGACAATAAGCGATGTAGTGAAATATGGATATGTCCCCGTAGAGTTTTGTACATCTTTCGCTGGAGTATGGTAAAGCTAGCTACCTTAAGGTAATTGTTGTGCACAATTGCCTGAGCTCTAGTTCTTATGTTATTATTATTGGTATTATTAAAAAGAATGGAAGAGTTAACTGAATTTATCTTTCAAAGAAGTTTCTCTATTTTTCTGATAATTCGTCTTACATAATCTGCGAGACTGTTAAGTAATTGACCCATTATTCATGATGTTATTCTGGTATCATTAATAATGAAATATATGAAATATATATATTTTAGTATTGATAGTACCAGGCCTTGACATTCAAAATACCAGAATAACACCATGAATATGGGCCAATTACTTAGCAGTCTCGCAGATTATGAAAGACGAATCATCAGAAAAATAGAGAAACTTCTTTATAAGATAAATTCAGTTAACTCTTCCATTCTTTTTAATAAGATGTATCCAAGAAGGTTTGCTTCCTGCTTATCATTACTATTAATATTATTATTATTATTATTATTATTATTATTATTATTATTATTATTATTATTATTATTATTATTATTATTATTATGAACAAAAATTCTCCTAAAATTAAGCATCCAATTGATACTACAATTATGATTATCATTTTTGTTAGTTCTTGAAATAAAGATATGTAACATTATTTCCAATATTTGAGATACGAGACTTGACCGTCACTACTAAAATTTTTGTATACTTATTTTATCTTTCACTTACGGTAATTTGGTATTCGAGTGTCACCGGCTGATGTTCTTCTGTCTTTCAAAATGTACGGCAGCGTCTAGCAAGATTGTTTCGCCTTATTGTGTTTCATATCATGTTGCTTGCTTTTGACTTTTCAGTTTCTGTTATTATCCAGGAGGTTAGGGTGTAGTTTCCGACAGAATGTTTTTGATTTCTGTTATTATCCAGGAGATTAGAACATTGTTTCCCAAAAGTATATTTTATTTCTGTTACTATTAGGTTAGGGTATAGTTTCCGACAGAATATTTTTTTTTATTTCGGGTTTATCCATGAGATTAGAACATTGTTTCCCAAAAGAATATACTTTATTTGTGTTACTATCTAGGGTTGGTGTGTTATTTCCCAACAGAATTTTTATTTATTTCTGTTATTATCCAAGAAGTTAGAACATTATTTCCAACAGAATTTTATTTTTATTTCTGTTATATTAATCAAGAGATTAGAACATTGTTTCCTATAGAATTTTCCTTTTATTTCTGTTATTATCCATGTTAGAACATTATTTCTTACAAAATGTTCTTGTTATTTCTGTTATTATCCAAGAGATTATAACATTATTTTCTTCAGAATTTTCTCGTTATTTTTGTTATTATCCAAGAGGTTAGAACATTATTTCCAACAGAATTTTCCTTATATTTCTGTTATTATCCAAAAAGTTAGAACATTATTTCCAACAGAATTTTCTTTTTGATTCTGTTATGATCCAAGAGATTAGAACATTATCTCAACATAATTTTCCTTTTATTTCTGTTCTTATCCAGGAGGTTAGATTACTATTTCCAAACAGAAGGTTTTTAAAATTTCCGTTATAATCGAGGTACCTCTATTAAGCAGCTAATAATATAAATCCCCGTAGGGCGTTAGTGTCGTCGGTGCACCTCACGCGGTGCAATGTAGGCATTAATTAAGGTTCTTTGCAGCGTTCCTTTGGTCCTTAGCTGCAACCCCTTTCATTCCTTTTACTGTACCTCCATTCATATTCTCTTTCTTCTTTCTATTCACCTTTTTCTAACAATTGTTTCATGGTACAACTGCCGGCTTTTCCTCCTGATGCACCTTTCTAGCCTTTCTCCTCTCAATTTCCGTTTCAGAGCTGAATGGCCTCATAGTTCCCAGTGCTTGGCCCAAATTATATGTGTCTTCAAATAAAATGAATAACATTATACACTCGTGAGGGAATGAGAATCCGCACCCTGTCAACAAATATGATTAAAACTCTTTGGCAAGATATTTGTTATAATGTTAGTTTATTCTAACTGGAAGATATTCGTCGTAAATCCAGTATATTCTAACTGAAATATATTTGTCATAATGCTAGTTTTTTAAGGGGAAGATTTTTGTCATGATGTTAATTTATTCTAACTGGAAGATATGTGTCATAATTCTGGTTTATTCAGATTGGAAGATATTCACCTTCATGCCAGTTTATTCTACCTGGAAGATATTTGTCATAATGTCAGTTATTTCAAACTGAAATATATTTGGAATAATCCCAATTGTTTATAACTGGAAGATTTTTGTCACAATGATAGTTTTTTTTTTAAGTGGAAGATATTCGTCTCAAAGTCAGTTTATTCTACCCAGGGAGATATTTGTCATAGTTCTGGTTTAATCTATCTGGAATATATTCGTCTTAAAGCCAGTTTATTCTAAATGGAAGATATTTGTCATAGTTCTGTTTTGTCTACAAGGTAGATATTTGTCGCAATGCTGATTTATTCTGACCGGAAGATTTTTTTTATCGTAATGCCAATTTGTGCTGTGCCTCTGTGTCGTCATCATCATCATCATCATCATCATCATCTCCCCTTCACCCTCTTCCTCTGTGCCCTTTCGGCCTCTCGCCTCTCCCTCCATTTCATCTGATTACCGTATTTGCAATTTTCCCTCTCGTCCTCGGCCACGTATTGCGTCATCGTTCTTCTGTCTTTCCCCTGTTCTTTTTCTTGTTTCTTTTTTCCGTCCTCTCTGTGGCATCATCTCTTCCCTCCCCTACCCACCCACCCACCCCCACCCCCGACCCGGCCCACTTCGTATCATCTCCCGTCAGTGACCTCTCTCCCCTCCTCCATACTCCCCACCCTACCCACCCACCCACCCGCCCTCGCCGCCTCACCGCCCCGCCCTTCCCCTTTGGTAGAGGTAATGTCTAATCCCCAGCTTTATTTCCTTTTCAATTTATATATCAAGTTTTATCCCTCCATTCTTTTGTTGTTGTTTTTTTTCTTTTTTTTTCTCGTGCTGTCTTTTTTCATCATGTCCTTTGAAGAGCGGTGATTGGATGACAAAATATTGAATTATTTCTGCTCTCTCTCTCTCTCTCTCTCTCTCTCTCTCTCTCTCTCTCTCTCTCTCTGTCGTCTTCATCTTTCCTTAATCCCTGCCGAGCATGCCCCTTTTCCGCTCTTCATTTCCACCCTTATCCTCCTCATTTCCTCCTTTCATTTCGTGTCTGTGGCCGCCACCATTACCACCGGCACCACCACCAACCATCGCCATCATTATCTCGTGCAACCTGAAGGCTCCTCAGCGTTGCAACGGCCCCTCTGTCAGTCACTCGAGGCATCCCTCGGAGAAGCTTCTACGGACTCACCTGATTAGTATGTACCCAGGTAATTAAGTCCCCTTTGCCCTCACCTGACGATTCCTGGACTGAACTGACCTCCTCCTACCTGTTAGTCGTAGGCACACGTTTCCTCTGGAAAGATGCCGGCGAAAAGAAAGCGAAGGAGAGAGAGAGAGACAGACAGAGAGAGACAGAGACAGGCAGAGAGAGAGACAGAGACAGAGAGAGAGAAAAGGAGGGAGGGAGATAAACAAGAGCGAAAGATATAAAAGCAAACAAACCCACGGCGGGTCACTACTTGGCACCTCAGATCCCTATATTGATTTCCCTTGACGTCACGAAATGTAGTTCAGGTTTCGCCACTGCGGCTTACCATCGCCCCCCCCCTCCCCCCCGACCACCCCCCAACGTACTGATACCCTCACGGCCCCCCCCCCCTCCTCCCGACCCCCCCCCCCCCATTCTCCTCCGCACTTCGAACGGAATTTTGTCATTTTGATTAAAGGAAAGGGAAATCTTGTCACTGTCACGCCTATGGAAATAACCGCATTGCTTGCTCTCTTTCGCGTTCTAATGGGCGTGATGGACTTCGAGTTCTCAGGGGCTTGATGGACTTCGAATGCTACCCCGACGCAGGCGCTCAAAAATAAAAGTTTTCAATGGTGCATACCAGGATGTTTTTTTTTTTTTTCATTATCATTATAAGTGTCCTCTCTCTCTCTCTCTCTCTCTCTCTCTCTCTCTCTCTCTCTCTCTCTCTTCAAAGTCCAGCCCTAGTCGCTGCTCCTTTAGTTTTCCTTCTCTTCGCCTCACTTTCATGTTTCAATTTCTGTCGAAATTTTAACTTTCTTCTTCCCTGTAGGTTTCCCGTAGGATTTCATTGCTTTGCATATCTCTCACTATTTCCTTATAGTTCTACTTCTTTCATACATTTTTATCATGACTTTCTCCTTTGCTTCTGTTTGTATTCTTTTTCTTCCTTTCACGTCATGGCCATGCACGCCTTTTATGTATATAAAATTTTTCTAGGGAAAAGTGGTCTCAAGGTTATCATACCTTTTTATTCATTCATCTATTCCCTTAAGTGCCGAGCAGGGCCGCCAGTCGTAATCCCCCCCCCCCCCCCCCCCCCCCCCCCCCCCCTCCCCCCCCCCCCCCCCTTTTTTTTTTTTTTTTTTTTTTTTGCATGGCCCTTGAGCTAAGATACTCCCTTGAAAAGATTTCTTGTGCTTACCATAGCCTCATGAATATCTTACGTCCGCCTCATCGTACCGTGCTGGAATTTTATCAGTTCTTGAAACATCGAAGTCGATAAAAATAATTCTGTTTGTTTTTGTTACTTTTGAAGGATAATAAATAGATTTATGGATTAATTAACTGATAAATAAACGAATGAATTTGTTTATTTGGTTGGCTGTATCTTGACCGTCGTCAAAAGGAACTTTCCAATATATATTTCTTGTTTTATATATAAGACTTCGGCATTAACGCTAGAATTAACCCCAATAAACATTTTATAAAAGCAAATAGAATAAGTTCCATTGAAAATTAACTTCCATGAAATACATGATTAAACAATACATAAACGAATTAATAAGTGAACAGGTACTCGGAACTCGAATAATTAATACGTGAATTGCTACTCCGGACTGGAAATGCGCAGATCGACGTTCTATTTTGAGGCTGCCTATTTCGGCGACGGGCTACGAAAAATCACGAGAAAATCCCCGACGATCTTGCCCAACTCTTAATTTCGAAAGTTCTCTCGAAGTCTCGGCTCATCAGGATTATAAGAAGCAATTCACTCGTGCAAGGCGGGTGAGCAGATCTCACTCGCGTGATCGTCGCAAGTCGTCGGGAGTGATTGGCTCGATCGCGAGTGAAAAGTCCTTTGCGACCTTCACATTTTTTTTTTTATCTTGACAGTTTTCCTTATTATATTGAGCCGAAGTAAATTACTTCCTTTGTAAGCCTGTTCATATTTATCGGTGTACGGGACAGGATTGAGACTCTCCGACGTTGTTTTCAAATTCCAATTAAGAACAATTCCTCGAAGGCAAACAGTTGAGATTTCTTAAGGAGACTGAAAAACCTCGGTGAAATGCAAGTCGAAGTTCTGAGACAATGATGAAGAAGAAGATTTTTTCCTCCTCTTCTCTCTCTCCTCTCTCTCTCTCTCTCTCTCTCTCTCTCTCTCTCTCTCTCTCTCTCTCTCTCTCTCTCTCTCTCTGCATACACACACACACACACACATATTTAATGTCTAGAAGATTTATAGACCTAAATGGGTACGAATGGTTAAACAATAATCTGACTAAACCATAGATCTGCGTATTACAGGATGGCATATGCATACACTATACATATTCATATATATATATATATAAATATATATATATATATATATATTTTATATATATATATAATAATATATATATATATATAATAATATATATTATATAAGTATATGGAGAGAGGGAGAGAGAGAGAGAGAGCTCTTCCTCTTTGACGCTTTTATGAAAAATATAAATTATATAACATAACACGACAAAATAATAATAGGTGTTAGAAATGATCTTACGGTGAACTGTAAATATATATTTATCCCAGCTAACGATTACCGAAATAAATACCACTGAAGTGCAACAGGTGAAAAATGCTTAATTAATCTGAATTGAGGTTTCATTAATAAACAAGTAGATAATGTTGAAAGAGGAGTTGTGTTTGTTGTCGGCTGTTCGGTTCACTTAGATAATATTTATGAAGGTGTATTAGCGTAGTTGTATAGAAGACTTTACAGTATTTTTAATATTTGTCGGTACTTGGTTTTATTGCAATTTCCTTTTTGTCTTTTTTTTAGGCAAATCAATCTTTTAACGCATTAAGCACGTATAAATAAGACTCATTATAGTATGTGATGTTATGTATGTATATATATATATATATATATATTAATAATATATATATCTATATATATATATATATATATATATATATATATACATACATACACACTCACATAAATAAATGAATGAATGAATAAAAAATAATATAATATATATATATATATAATATATAATATATATATATATTATATAAAGGTTTTTTGCCACGAAGGAAAAATGAAAAAGCGAGATAGCCGAGTACTTTCGGTCTTGTTCGGTTCAATAAAGGGTCCGAACAGGACCGAAAGTACTCGGCTATCTCGCTTTTTCATTTTTTCCTTCGTGGTAAAATACCTTTATTTATACATAGCATCACGTTTTACATTACTTCGTGATCAAGTTATTCCATATATTATATATATTTATTATTTTATATATATTTATATATTATATAATATATTATATAATATATATATATATTATATATATATATATATACACATATATAGTATATATACATATATATATACTACCAAATATAAGTGGAGTTGGAGGCTACTCAACGGAGTAAATCTAAGAAAATCTGAGGTATAGGCCTATTTACAAAGTATATTTCTTGGCACGTATTTTGCAGCTTATTTTTATATATCTTTTTATCTAGAGACCTCTGTGACAACAGTATATTATGTAATTTAGTCTTCATTAACCTTGAAGAATTACTTTCCTTATTTCCATGTACAGTCTTTTATCTCGACTTTTTTTTTCTTTCTGTTCGTAATTGTAAAGAATACTTGAAGTAAGGTCTCCGCCTCAAGCGGATTTTTTTTCTCTTTTTTAGTAATTTTTAGTCCGATGTGTATTGCTGTAAATCTCAATAATGTCATCCCATGGAAAGTTTATTCATTGCACAGAGGATAAATTACCCCAGTTTATATTGTAATACTGGATATTTTGTACATAAAATACTTTTTTTTCGTCCCCTGGATTTTGTGATTAAGAGGAAACTCACGATGGAAATATATTTAGTTGTCCTCACTCTTCTTAAATTCGGTGTCTTGTCAAGGGTCTTTTTATTTATTGAGAGAAATAGAGCTCCATAATTCCCGTTGCTAAAAAGTCCTTTTGGTCATTTATATGTTTCAACCGAAGTATTCCGACTGATATGAAATTTTGTGGAATGTCCCATGGAATGAAATGCCTTAAAGAACGTTCAGTGAGCTGATACTGTCATGATTATTACATTTTTATAAATTTATCGCTTACTCGGGGAGTAAGCCTACAAACTACTTTGTTGTTGTTGTTGTTGTTGTTGGGAGGTAGGAAAGGTCTATGGAAGAGCCTAGAATGGTCTGAAAAAAGGTGTTTTGCGTTGAGGTAAAGATACAGGAATTTTAGGACATGATATTTAAGATTTATTTACTAGAATGTAAAAATATATAACGTGCACGTTAAACAGTACAGAACAATTATTTCTATCTATCAAATATAGCATATATATATATATATATATATATATATATATATATATATATATATATATATATATATATATATATATATATATATATATATATATATATATAAATTTTCGTTGGTAAAACAACGCTTTATTTGACCGTAGATTTTAGCACGCACCACGAGTAAGCTGGAGTTCGGATCATGCCTTGTTCACATTGATTTTACTTTTCTCTTGACTAGTGATTCCCCACGTGGGGTGTACCATGGGGGCTAATTTGATTTTTAAGGGGGGCAATTCGAGAATGTTTAAACCAATTTAATGGCCTTGTAGGCTTCCTTCACGTGAAAATATAAGAATGAGAGTATATCACCACAGGGGGCATCAGGATTATAGAGGAGATTAGGTGGGGCATGGCCGAAAATAGGTTGGGAACCAGTGCCCTAGACCCTATTTTACTATTATTTCACATCTCACCGTTCTATTGCCGGCATGATCATACTTCATTTGCCCCTATGAATAATTGCTCATTGCTAATGATATGGCAAGTTTTCATTATCGCAAATCAGCACAGACTAATATTCAGCAGAGGGAAATTAACCAATTACCGTAAACACTAATGGGGCTCTCCATCCATCCATACTCTACTGTAGTTTTATTTTGAGAATAAAATATTTGCACTATCTATTTCACTTCAGACGTCTTCAATGATTTTCTTGGCGGAATATTATCATTTTTATGAAATAATTGACCATCACCAGGTGCTTTTAAGATAGCTTCGTACAATTAACATCAGTGGCAGTTTCTCTTGTCCACCAGTATTGGCAGCTGGGTACAAGCCCCAGCAGCTAAAGGATGCTAAAGTGTCCTTAAGCATCCTTTAGCTTGGGGCTTGTACCCAGCTGCCAATACTGGCGGACAAATGTAGCTGCCACTGGTGATAATTGTATGAAGCTATCTTAAAGCACTGGTGATGGTCAGTGATGAAAATGCTAATATTCCGCCAAGAAAATCACTGGAGACGTCTGAAGTGAAATATAGTGCAAATATTCTATTCTCGACATTAAACAACTGTAGAGTATGGATGGAGATCCCCATTAGCTTTTACGGTAATTTTTCAAGTGACACCTCCCTTTGAGTGGGTCGCCAGAGGTCATGCGGCTTTTGTCCTTCACCTTATTTCAGGGCTGAAGATATTCTTCACCTTCATAAGGAGACGATTGTTTGCGTATCTACTCATATTTCTCCATTTATTCATCAGGTTAAAATAAAATATAGTAGCCGGTATGTTCAGGTAATTGGACTTTTTAAATCATTTATACACGACCTTGAATATTGTACAATAGTTATATATGACCTCGAATACCATACGATAGTTATACAAGACATTGAATGCTGTGTAACTTTTATACATGACCTTGAGGGCTGTGGGAGAGTTTTACATGACCTTCAGTGCTGTACGACAGTTATACACGACCTTGAATGCTGTGCAACAGTTCTACATGTCCTTGAATGCTGTGCAGTTAAGTGGAATATCTCTACTACCGACGTCATATTGTCTTTAAGAGGGATGTAGATGGTGTTTTGGCGACTGCTATATTCATTGTGCGTTTGCTGTACTCCAAGACGTCTTTTTGTTCTAATCATCGCACCCTTCATCCTTACTTCCTTTATCTATCATTTCGTCTCTCCCCATCGACGGAAATTCGTCTTTGTAGGAATTGGCTTCGCCTCCTCGTAATTAAAATTGACCTCTCTCTCTCTCTCTCTCTCTCTCTCTCTCTCTCTTTCTCTCTCTCTCTCTCTCTCTCTCTCTCTCTCTCTCTCTGGGCGAATTCCTTCCGCGTCGATCATTTCAGAGAGCTAATCGGATCTTTTGTCCAAAGGGGGAGAAAATCAGGCCGGTGGATTCAACCACCACGATCCGAAGGTGGCGGCCCCGTAGGAGGGTATCGCCGTCAGTGCACCTCAAGCGGTTCACTGTAGGCAATACTTAAGATTCTTTGCACCTTGCCTTCGGCCCCCTAGCTGCAACCCCTTTCGTTCCTCTTACTGTACCTCCTTTCATATTCCCTCTCTTCCATCTTCCTTTCCACCATCTCCTAACAATTAATTCTTAGTGCAACTGCTTTGAGGTTTTCCTCCTGTTACACCTTTCGAACCTTTTATTCTCAATTTCCTTTTCAGCACTGAATGACCTCAAAGGTCCCAGTGCTTGGCCTTAGGCTTAAAGTCTATATGCAATCCTGTATTCAATTCAAAATCATTCTCTACTCATATCGGTTGAATGGATGGGAATTTAGTCATTTCTCTCTGTGGACGAAAGTGATTAAACCTAATTGACTGATTTAATTAGCCGGAATCAATTCTGGTGGTATTGGTGATTTTATTTATATGAGGCGAGTCAGTGTCAGCTTCAGTTATGACTTTATTCAGTTGATAATGACAAAAGCGACTTTTTTATTATATATATTCCTTTCCTCCTCCTCGCTTTAAGAGTTTCATTTATGCTTCATAAGCTTTCAATTTTTACTTTTTAATATCTAGTCTCACTTATAACGTGTTTACCTTAATCTTCGATAATGAGTTTAGATTTTTTTTTTCAAAGCTGCTGTGAAATTACCAGAGATCTTACTTAGTTTCTTAGTAATGATATCAATGATGACATTTTAACCAAAGCTAATCATTACGTTGATGAATGCGTTATTTAGATGAGAGGAATTTTTGCTCTATGAATTCTGCCCCTTGGCCTGTTGTATTTGGTTACATTATTATCATTATTATCATTATGATTCAGAATGTTTAACCCTTTTCATATGGAACAAGCCCACAGGGTTCATTGGCTTGCAATTCAAGCTTCCAGAGGGAATGGTGTTTTGTATTTATCATGTGTGTGTGTGTGTGTGTGTGTGTGTATTTCCCACCCTATGAATCTTTGCTCATTTAAATATGCGAACTGTTTTTATAAGCTTACAAATTGTGCCATTAAGCAAAATTCACAAGAGTTCGCAAACTGTATTAACCAAGAAAATGTGGTTCACTAGCTGGTTGAGGTTGCTTGCACGAGGAAATTAAACTTTTCACTTTGCAATATTCATATTTTATGAAAGATGTTTCAGGAGAGAGAGAGAGAGAGAGAGAGAGAGAGAGAGAGAGAGAGAGAGAGAGAGAGAGAGAGCAATTCTTGCCCTTCCAGTCTATTCCTCTCTTTTTTTTTTAAGTAGGATATTTTCCACCATATGAATTTAAAAGCCCATTTTAGTTTTCTGTAAAAGAAAACTATTGTATTGGCTTTGTCCGTACGTTCGCACTTTATTCTGTCCGCCCTCAGGTCTCAAAAACCACTGAGGATAGAGGGCTGCAAATTGGTATGTAGATCATCCACCCTCCAATCATCAAACGTTCCAACTTGCAATTGTATAGCCCCTATAGTTTTTATTTTATTTAAGGTTAAAGTTAGCCATGGATCGTGTATCTGGCAGTGCTTTCCGGAGGAGTGGGACACTCTCATTCTACCGCATCTAAGTAGCAACTGAAGCGATACCGGTCGTAGCTGATGGTTTTATGCAGCATTATACGTTGTACAGAAAAGTCGATTGGGCAGAAGAAACTTCGGCGCATTTTTTACTTGTTTATTGTTTTCTCCAGAGTTAAGAAGCTCACTGTTTTCTCCGAGCCTTAGCCAAAAGAACACAAAAATAAAGAAATAAACAGACTTCCATCAGGTTTTCCGATGCTTTGTCCTTACAAATCTTGCAGGACAAAGCCATTCCCATTTTGGTGTCCGCCCCACAGATAAAGCATGACTCGAACTCGCCCTACATAGACCGTGGACTCGAACTTCGCTAACGCGTGACCGGCGAACGAGGTGATGTTATACGGACCACATACAGACCACCATCCCCCCGCTGACTTCCTTGTCTCCCGGAGGTCTGAAGTGACTCCAACATCAGAAGTCCCCGTTAGTCACTCAGAAGTGCCCTTGGTATGATATCAATGTCAGGCGCACCCAGTCAAACGGCTTTCATGAGGTTTCCGGGTACTGGGTTCTGTAACGTTTTCCCTTTTTTTATTTCTATATATTTATTTATTTATTTCTATTTATTTACTTTTGAGTTCGCCACTCACTTCTGTTTTCCCCTGATTCTTGAAATTCTATACATCTTCAGAGGCGTGTCTTTTTTTTTTTTATTCATTTTTGAGTTCGCCAGTCGCTTCTGTTTTCCCCTGATTCATAAAATTTTATATATCTTAAGAGGCGTGTCTTTTTTTCATTTATTCTTGGGTTCGCCACTCGCTTCTGTTTTCCCCTGATTCTTGAAATTCTCTCTATCTTAAGAGGCGTGTCTTTTTTTTATTTATTCTTGAGTTCGCCACTCGCTTCTGTTTTCCCCTGATTCCTAAAATTATATATATCGTCTGATGCTTGTTTTTTTTTTTTTTTTTTTTTTTTTTTTTTTTATTTACTAAAAGTTATTTGGTTTCCCGCCCCCCTGTTGGTAAAGTTATTTGGCATCACAAGGGGGATAAGATTGATCCTTTTTTATCCATCTCATTATATCCTGCATTTTTTCTCTTCACGTTCCAAATCTCTGACACTTTTGGCACAAATCCCTTATTGTGTTTTTTATTTACTGTAATTAGCGCTTAAGAAAGAAACCCGAAGTCAAAAAAAACTTATTTCGTTTGCTATAAATAAACTTCAAGCAAAGAAAAAGTCGGGGGACGCATCTCAGGATGTTGGAGATGAGAGAGAGAGAGAGAGAGAGAGAGAGAGAGAGAGAGAGAGAACGAAGGTACTTTTGGGTCGTTAAGACGATTCGAATTTATCTAATTTAGGAATTAGAAAGCAAGTCTTTTCACATAAGAGTTGCATGCAGCTGGAGAGAGAGAGAGAGAGAGAGAGAGAGAGAGAGAGAGAGAGAGAGAAGTTTCTCGCGTGCAATTCACGATAAGGGCGCAGTTTCTTTCATTCCTCAGCCAACTTAATAATCAGATCACAAACTTTCATTCTGAGAGTGTGGGGTCTTTGGGGTCCTTGCTTGTCTTCGCTGATTCACAGTCGATTATTAAGAAAAATATTCTGTAACGGGAAACGAACAGCCATTATTACTCACGTATTTCATACCGTTCATGGGCGTAAGAATGTTTATGACATGAACAGCACATGGGAATTTTTAGTTCCAGACTTTGCGCGTTCGTATTAACATCTTGTGAATACACTTGAGAAAAGAGGTTTTTGTAATGTAGCAAAAAAAATGCGATGCAATGTGAATGCAGAGCAGCAGAGAAAAATACGTTAAACAAATGGGAAAAAATTGTTGTTCATATATCTAATTTCCAAAGCATGAGCATCCTCTGAGAACTTTATTCCCCACCCTTTTTTGTCTCTTGCTAAAATTTTATCCCTTCCTCCCCAGGATCTCCTACCCCAGCGATTCCCAACCAGGGTTCCGTGGAACCCTGGGGTTCCTCATTCCATCATCAGGGGTTCCGCAAGAAGTCTTGAAATAAATATGTCAATAACAGTAAAAGGTTTGAAAGGTGTAACAGGAGGAAAACCTCAAAGCAGTAGTAGATATCATATGATTTATACTAAGTAATTTATATATATATATATATAATATATGATATATATATATATGTATATATATATATAATATAATGTAATATATATATAGTATATATATATATATATAATATATATATATATATAAATTAATATATATAAATATATATTATATATATAATAATAATATAATTATACATATAATATTATATATATACTAACATATATATACATATATGTATATATATATATATATATATATATATATATATATATATATATATATAATCTACATCGAGCTACAAATGTCCTTTAATATCTAATTTGCTCTACCTCGGAATTAATATATTTTCATATGTTTAACCGAAGGGGAATTTTTTAATCGATAAGAGATTTGTCAGCTCCCGGGCGCGAACCATCAAAACCAACAAATCCAGGACGCACAGTGAAGCTGTAGAGAGAGAGAGAGAGAGAGAAAGAGAGATAGCCTGTAGATAAAGGTTCCCTAGGGTATGAAAATTTGTTTCAGGGGTTCCTTGAAGGTATAATGGTTGGATATCACTGTCCTACACACTGGAACTCACTGCTACATCACTTTCTCTCCCACTTCCCTTTCTCATTTCTGGCCCAGTGGTTAAACTGAGCCGATTGGTATCTCCAGCGTTTCACAACATAAGCTTCATCCGTACAAACTTTGACTCGTTTTTCTTTAACAGAGTATCAATCATCAGTTAACCCCGTAGGGGGCCTAGTGCCGTCAGTGCACCTTATGCGGTCTGTAGGCATTGCTTAAGGTTCTTTGCAGCGTGGATTCGGCCCTTAGCTGCAACCCCTTACGTTCCTTTTACTATACCGCCTTTCATATTCTCTTTCTTTCATCTTACTTTCCACCCTCTCTTAACACTTGATTCATAGTGCAACTGCTTTGAGGTTTTCCTCCTGTTACACTTTTCAAACCTTTTACTGTTAGATCAAATCTACCAACCTCCCTAATCTTTCCACTGTTGTAATTATATATATATATATATATATATATATATATATATATATATATATATATATATAGTGTATATATATACATATATATATATATATATGTATATATATATATATTACTATATACACACACATACACACACACACACACACACACACACACATATATATATATATATATATATATATATATATATATATATATATATATATATGGGTTTGTTACTGATATAACAAGATCTTCACAGACGCAAATCATTTGTCACAGCAAACTGAACTTTTTGAAAGCAGTATCCCGGTTTTGATAGTTGTTCAGTGATGCATGGATCTATTTTTACTCTTATCTTTGTTCACCCCCGTTCAATTTAATCCTTTTGAAATCCGCCGGTAACTTTACACTGTATTGCAACTAATGATATTCTCCGTCACTGATTGTCTCATCTTCGGTGAATTTCGTTGAATTTTTTTGGAATTCGAGGTCAGTAGAAAACGTTTGTGCCTTGTGAAGTGACGTCATCATATGGTCTTTTGTAGAAACGGGAAAGGAGAAAACAGAATGTCTGCTTTCTGGAATCTGTATATAAGCGACCTAATTGTTCTTTTAGATAACTCAATACATTAGTAACGGGACAATCGGTAGTATGCTTGTATACGATCGAAACTATAGTAGACTCACATCAACCGTTGGCTGTTGATAAGCCTGTCACAGGGCTTGAAACTTTCAGTCTCTCGAGAGAGTTCACATGGGTAGCATCTATGTTCCACTTCTCCTGAAAGACGTGTACCTCAGGAGAGGTGTAACATAAATCCTACCCATGTGAACTCTCGAGAGAGACTGAGAGTTTTCAGCCCTGTGATTGGCTTATCAACAGCCAATCAGGAGCGTCGTAGGACGGGCATAGACATCAAATGCGCGGTTGATGTGAATCTACTATAGTAATATAGGCCTAGAAGTCAGCCTCTCAAACACACATTCTCTCTCTCTCTCTCTCTCTCTCTCTCTCTCTCTCTCTCTCTCTCTCTCTCCTAAAAGAATGACAGAACCTTAAAGCTCCAAAATACATTTTTTTTTTACATTAGCGAATGTGATGGAGGATCGATGCAGCCACTCCATCTATTGTTGTCTAGAGTGTCTGCCGCACACTCTTACCTCTTGTATCGAGAAGACGATCGTGGTGCGAAGCCATCCATAGTCCCTTAGGTCGACGATTATATTCTTCCGTTTGTTTGGACTTCGGCCTGATGACCTTCCCGTCTGGTTTCTGCTCCGGGTCGCTTGTGCTTTCGTCCTTGCTTTTCCTTTTCCTGTTTTTGTCTTTTCTTCCCTGGTATGGTTCCTTCGTGGGAATGATTCTCACTGCCAACGCGTAGTATTCATTCCGGCCCGAGTCGGAGAACGGAGTGTCATCTGAACAAGTCTATTCTGTTTCTAATTAATGCTTAAGTTAATTATATCTTTGTTTTAACAGACCACTGAGCTGATTAATAGCTCTCCTAGGGCTGGCCCGAAGGATTTGATATTTTTACGTGGCTAGGAACCAATTGGCCACCTAGCAACGGGACCTACAGCGTATTGTGAGATCCGAACCACATTATATCGAGAAATGAATTTCTATCACCAGAAATAAATTCCTCTGACTCCGTGTTGGAGGAGCCGAGAATCGAACTTCCGACCACCGGACTGGTAGCCGAGAGCGAAAACCACTCGTTCAGCGAGGAACTAATTAATGCTTAAAAAATTATTTTGGTTACATTACCTGAACCAACATATCACAGCCTGGTTTCGCTTTTGCTTTTGATAACAAACTTCTTACAATTCCTCGATCAATTATCGTTCTGGAAGTCCTCACGTTTTGCAGTCATGCCTTCGGTGACATCCCCTTCTCCAACGCAGCTCTTCTGTTTTAAATAAATGTTTCTCATTAAATATTAGCTAAGCCCTTCTCCCGACCACGGGAACAGATGAGTCTCCCGTTTTTCATGTCAACAAATTCATGCTATTTTCTTTTTTATTTATTTTTTTTTAGCCACAGTGCAAATTTCGTTAAGGACTTGGAGAGACGGTGTGGTTTATGGTTGTCGAAATCAGTCTTTTTGACGAAGGTTTGTTCATGTCTTTGAAAGTGTTATTAAAAATTATAGAATATGATTTTCCGACGTTATGGGATCTTGACTGAGCGACTTTGATAACACCATACTCCGTCTCCCTCAGCAGTGACTCAGCAGGTTTTATATATATATATATATATATATATATATATATATATATGTATATATATATATATATATATATATATATATATACTATATATATATATATATAGAAATATATATATAGATATATATATATATATATATATATATATTATTATATATATATATATATATATATAATATATATATATGTATATATATGTGTATATATAGTATGTATGTGGTATGTATGTATATATATATACATATATATTATATAGAATATAGTATATATATATATATATATATCATATATATATATATATATATAGGATATATATATATGTATGTATATGTAGTAGTATAATATATATATAATAGATATATATATAATATAATATAATATATATATATATCTATATGAGAATAATTTAGTAACATACTACTATGATGTAAACTGCACTTTTTCATTCTTTCATAATATTCAAGAAACACTTCACAAACTTAAAATGTCCCTTTTGTAATATAAGCGTGACACTTGCAGAACTAATTAGAGCTTATCTGCTATCATCTTAGCGCTTGAAGATCATATGGTATGGCGTGATAGATTACTTATCTAGTAAAGAATTGGGGCACTGAGATGACCTCGCTAAGAAAGAATAATCTTTTTGATCATTCATCCTGCGAATGAGGCCAAAGATAAGCGTGACAAGAATGAGCGATGATTTGGTAGTACATTGTCTCACGAACGAGAGACGAGACAAACTTAGCATGACTGAGTGACGGTTTTTCGAGAGTGAAATATATTTTTGATGACATGCCTCACGAATAGAGGGCCATGGGATAACTTTGGGAAGAGTGACTGATAGTTTTGGCAATTTATCTCCGAAATTGGTCAATAAGATAACGTCGTCAAGAATGACGTTCATCATTACTGATCTCTCGACTGGGAAAATATCGACCACGTCGAAATTGAACGATGATTATAATATAATTAGTCACCTGGAGAATGATGCGATAGGACGATGACTCTAGACCCCCCAATGAATTGCTCAATAAGCTTCCATGGTGGGCGGTAATAAAGTCACTGGAAAAAAAGTCGCGGGGAAAAAAGTCAGGAAAAAAAAGTCGCGGGGAAAAAAGTCACATCAATTTATGGGGGCCGGTAATAAAGTCACAGGGAAAAATATCACGCGGAAAAAATCACAATTTCGGCCAGGAAAAAAAGTCACATTAAAATATTTTGGCCGGTAATAGTCACAGGAAAAAATGTCACGGGAAAAAAGTCACAATTTCTGCCAGGAAAACATTAATTTATGGTGGCCGATAATAAAGTCACAGGAAAAAGATGTCACGGGAAAAAAAGTCACATTCTCGGCCAGGAAAAAAAATCACTTTAATTTCTGATGGCCGGTAATAAAGTCACAGGAAAAAAAGTCGCGGGGAAAAAAGTCACATTAGTTTATGGTGGCCGGTAATAAAGTTACAGGGAAAAAATGTCACAGGAAAAAAGTCACAATTTCGGCCAGGGAAAAAAGTCACATTAATTTATGGTGGCCGGTAATAAAGTCACAGGGAAAAAATGTCACGGGGAAAAAAGTCAAAATTTCGGCCAGGAAAAAGAAGCCACATTAACTGATGGTGGCCGATAATAAAGTCACAAGGGAGAAAAATCAACATTTTCCTTGTGGGTCATTTACCTTCAAGATATGTATCTTTTACTAAACACGCCTTTGCAAAGGTGGATACATACCGGATTAAAACCCTTCGAGGTCTCTATCTAGGAAAGATTGTGACATTTTTTCCTGTGACTTTTTTCCTGTGACTTTTTTCCCGTGACTTTCTTCCTGTGACTTTTTTCTTGTGACTTTCTTCCTGTGACTTTTTTCCTTTGACATTTTTACTCGGATTCGTTTCCATACCCCCTTTGCTTAAATCCACTTGAATCCTATTTGTTGACAATATAACTTAAAATACTTGAATACATACTTAAGGTATGAATTGCTAGGAATAAAACATTCAAGAAAATGAAAAGCATTTGCAGTGTTATATAGTTATTTATTTACAAAATGTACCCATGTATACGTTGGCACATTAAAATCAAATATATACAAACAACCAGAAATCAAGTCCCATACCCCCAGCATGTGGTTCTCATACCCCTAAGTGGGTATGGATATCCCTTATTAAGAACCCCTGCGATAGAACAACCTTGTAGTGTTATATAGTTATTTATTTACAAAATGTATTCATGTATACGTTGACACATTAAAATCATATATACAAATATCCAGAGATCAAGTCCCATACCCCCAGCACGTGGTTCTCATACCCCTAAGTGGGTATGGATACCCCCTGTTCAGAACCTCTGAGGGTGAAAATGAAAATACCATCCACTCCCTCAGAGGCGCACAGGCGTGGGCCGTTTCTGTGAGAACGAGCAGCTTATAGGGTGTTGCAAATTCCATCCTCTCCTGCGTGGATAATTACCTCACGTTAGTGTTCGGGGAAGCTGCTGATTTATCCTTATTATCTCGTGTAACTAGTAATTTCCTTAATGGTGGGTTGTTAACCCAGACAATATTAAAGTGATGGCCTTTCCATTTCAATGTTTTAACGCTAAATATTTTTTTTCTATCGATTTATATCGTTCTTTTTTTATCTCTAAGCGCTGCCCACTTATTTCTTATGGTTGCTTTTATTTGTCGCTTTAGGGAATAATCTTAGTTTTCGCATACTCGAGCAGTAAGCCTTACAAAATACTTTGTTGTTGTTGTTGTTGTGGGGGTGGGGGAAGGTAGGAAAGGTCTATGGAAGAGCCCAAAAAGGTCCGAAAGAAGGCGTTTCGGGATGAGTTAAAACTACAGGAATTTTAGGACACGGTATTTATGATTTATTTACTAGAATGAAAATGTAAAAAATATATAATGTGCCTGTTAAACAGTAGAGAACAATTATTTCGAATAAAATATAGCGTATTTATTTTAATTTTCGTTGGTAAAACAACACTGTTTAACCGTAGATTTTAGACACGTGTAAGATGGAGGTCGGTTCACGCCTTGTTTTCATACACTAACACGAGGAGCCTAATAATTCCATAGGAGATTCTTGATGAAAGTTATCATTTGAAATGGCTGGTCTCGATCTGGGGTCTATAAGGATCAAACATCCTTGGAGTAAATGTTATTGTAATTTAATGGAAATTAATTAATTACATATTTTTAACGTCATTGTGACTGTAATTCTATATTTCTATTTAAAGATAATTGTAATTGCAATTGAGTTTTTCAAATAATAAAGTAATTTTATTTTTAATTGTAATTGAGTCACGTTTTTATAAAATGAATTATGATTGCGTCATACGTGTATATAAATAGCTTTGACAGATTTATATACTGAACACAGTGAGGAAGAGGAGAATATATTTAGGAAATATGGATTTCTAACTGAAGGAGTAATTATTATTGCAATTGTATTTGGTATTTTTTCCATCATTGTAATTGAAGTTGTAATGGTAATTACATAATAGGACAGGTAATCATACTTACTCCAAGCCTGATCACTACCAAGCCATTCAGCCGCTAAGAAAGGATAGAAACCAGATCATTAGATTTAGGCATCTTTATACACTTCAAGATTACGTATAGTACAAAAGTCGAAGTGAACCTGTCCTGAGTATCATTGCCATGTTCACATAATTCAAAGCAATTAGGAAAAATATTTGATTTTTTTGTGTGTTTCTATTTGAATTCGGTTCTTATATGGACTTAGGATCGAGACCGGAGTTTCCAAATGAGTATTTATTATTTCATTTATAGGTTTTGGCGAAATTATGTTATCAGATTAGAAAACGTATTAAGAAAGTGAATGAAAGCTTATAGCTAAGACTTCCTTGCGGCAAATAATATTTTTGTGTAGGTTCTTATCAGAAAGACTAATAGTATATTATATGAATATCATATATATATATATATATATATATATATATATATATATATATATATTATATAATATATACATACATATCACATATTCATGTACATGAATATGTATATAAATGTGTACTTACGTGTGTATGTATATATATATATATATATATATATATATATATATATATATATATATATATATATATATATATATTTGCAGATCTAGCCACCTCCGCACTACTTTATTCATAACTGAGTCATCGCTTCAGTCCATACTTCTATTTCATTCTTCATCTAAGATGTCGTTACTTTTGTTCTGATGAGTTTTCTGTTTGCCAGACTAAATTGGAACATTCTGGAGGAGCGTTAAAATGATCCAGGAATGAAATCTGACCTGGAATGGTTTCAATGGCGTCTATTTTCGTTTGTTACAGTGTGGGCGGCTCGCAAATTCCCGAGATGAATACTGTAGTAAATTCACATCAACCGTGCAGCTGATGTCTAGGCCAGTCCCTTACGACGCTCCTGATTGGCTGTTGATAAGCCAATCAAATGGCTGAAAAACTCTCAGCCTCTCTCTAGAGTTTCACATAGGCAGGATGTATGTTTCGACCTCTCATGGGGATACGTCTTTCAAAAAGTATCCCTCGGGAGAGGTGGAGCATACATCCTCTATGTGAACTCTATTATCAACAGCCAATCAGGAGCGTCGTAAGGGACTGGCCTAGACATCAAATACACGGTTGATGTGAATGTACTTTACTATAGCACCAGCCCCGGTTTTTCTGCCGCGTCCCTGGGTTAGGTTGGGTTGGGTTCAGTCAGGTTATGTTAGTACCTTGGTTTATTTGGGTGTGGAAAAACGTAAAGAGATTGTTTTCGAGAAGATTCCATGGTTAGTTTTTAAGATAAGGCGTCCCGCTTTTTCAGGGAAGGTGCAATACCCGGTTACAATTCGGGGCTATGCAATCCTGCAATTAGCACTACTGGAGGGTCTAATTGAGAATGAAATTAATCAGCACGAGTGATGAGCAGTAATGCCTGTTGGATGGAGAGAGGCTTAAATGTTTTGGAGACGGAAGTGATAAAACGATTAGAGAAAATGCCGAGGTGATGTTATATACTGGAAGCTTTTGTGTAGGATGGATTCGGTAACTTATCGCACGCGACTGATACAACTATTGTTCGTCGACAGGTTATATAACTTTGCTTCTTCTTGCAGATAATTTGTCTACTTTCACATAATACAAACGTATTGACGCGCACACACATTATATGTATATATATGTTGTATATATATATATATATATATATATATATATAATATATATATATGTATGTATATATATATTGTGTGTGTGTGTGTGTGTTCCATAGGTGATTCTAAACATATATATATATATATATATATATATATATATATATATACATATATATATATATATATATATATATAATCGCTTCAATGTATATAGATATAGAGATATATATATATATATATATATATATATATATATATATAATATATATATATATATATATATATATATATATATATATATATATATACATATATATAGCAGAAGAAAACGTCGTTCATGCTTCCAGAGCCTTGCCTCCCACCCTAATGAAGAAATGAGCATTCTTCGGTCGGCTGCCCATTTTTTATTCTGCAGGAAAATCATCAAAGACGGCTTGTATGGGTTCATGTTTCTTACTCTCTGGGGAAATTCTTCAGAGGAAGGTTACCTGATATATCGCGTTCAAGAATACCTGGGAGATCTTGCTGGGTTGGCCCCAGCTGGAATTTTGTCCCTTTTTTTCGGTTTTTATTGTTGTTAGTATTCTTGATGGTTTCCTTATGATGGCACTAAGGTATTAGTAATATTGTTAATGATAATAATAATAATAATAATGATTAGATAATAGTAATATTGTTAAGGATGATAATAATAATAATTATTAGATAATAGTAATATTGTTAATGATAATAATGATGATAAGCTAATAATAAACATTATCAACAACAGCAACAATATTGATAATTGTATAAAATAAATAAATATAATAATAAACTGGTATACCAGCTGACGAACTCTGAACGAACACGGACTGATATACCAACCATCAGAATCCCTGTTTTTTTTAATTTTCTTTAAATGAAAATAAAACATTCCAGCATCCTTTCTATGAAATAGTAATATGAATATTGGCCAGTTATTGCATATTATTCCTGAGCCAGAAAGTGGTTAATAAGAAGAATAGAAGACATCATACAAAATTAATTCGCTAAACACAGCCATTCTTTTAATCAGAATATGTCCTCTTCCAAGATAATATTATTATTTTTATTATTTTATCTTATATTATTGTCGTTTTGTTGTCGTTTCATTGGAATTAATAGTAATAGTAGTAATGGTTTATTTATTTGATTATTGTTATTTTTAATATCAATTTATTATTATTATTATTATTTCATCTGTATAATGTTGGTGATGTGTTTTTGTCTACCTTGTAGTCATTATTATAATAATAATTATTATTATTATTATTATTATTATTATTGATTATTGTTTGTTATTATTATTTTGTTTCATATTATTGTCGTTTTGTTTTAATTTTATTGGAATAATAATAATAATAATAATAATAATAATAATAATAATAATAATAATAATAATAACCTGACATGGATTACTGGCTCAAAAACTTCAAGGCCCCCTACACCCACGAATAGCAGAAACAACTCCAGCATTGTATCTCAAATCACCAAGCACCCAAATGGATGACCACAGGAAGAACATCCTTAGTACAAAAGACAAGAGTAAGGGAAATATAAGCCAGTAACTACAGGCCTATCACCTGCTACCAATAATGTGGAAGTTACTAACAGGTATCATCAGTGAAAGGCTATACAACTACCTAGAGGAGACAAACACCATCCCCCACCAACAGAAAGGCTGCAGAGGAAGTGTAGGGGCACAAAAGACCAGCTCCTGATAGACAAATGGTAATGAGAACAGTAGGAGAAGGAAAACCAACCTAAGCATGGCATGGATAGACTATAAGAAAGCCTTCGACATGATACCACACACATGGCTTAATAAATGCCTGAAAATATATGGGCTAGAGGAAAAAATTTTTACCCATCAGCTCCTCAAAAAATACAATGCGCAACTGGGGAATACAATACTTACAGCTCTGGAAAAAGACTAGCATAGGTTAATATCAGGAGAGGGATCTTCCAGGGCGACTCACTGTCCCCACTACTCTTCGTAGTAGCCATGATTCCCCATGACAAAAGTACTACAGAAGATGGATGCCGGGTACCAACTCAAGAAAAAGAGGCAACAAAATCAACCATCTGATGTTCATGGACGACATCAAGCTGTATGGTAAGAGCATCAAGGAAATGATACCCTAATCCAGACTGTAAGGATGTATCTGGGGACATCAGGATGGAGTTTGGAATAGAAAAATGCGCCTTAGTCAACATACAAAAAGGCAAAGTAACGAGAACTGAAGGGATAAAGCTACCAGATGGGAGCAACATCAAACACATAGATGAGACAGGATACCAAATAAATACCTGAATAATGGAAGGAGAGATATAAAACACCAAAGAGATGAAGGACATCGATCAGGAAAGAATATATGCAGAGGACTCAAGGCGATACTCAAGTCAAAACTCAACGCCGGAAATATATGATAAAAGCCATAAACACAGGCAGTGCCAGTTAATCAGATACACGCGCAGGAAATAGTGGAATGGACGAAGGCAGAAACTCCGCAGCATAGATCAGAAAAGGAAACATGGAAACAAATGACAAACAGAAAGCACTACACCCAAGAGCAAATACGGACAGACTATACATAACACGAAAGGAAGGAGGGAGAGGACTACTAAGTATAGAGGACTGTGTCAACATCGAAAACAGAGCACTGGGGCAATATCTGAAAACCAGTGAAGACGAGTGGCTAAAGAGTGCATGGGAAGAAGGACTAATAAAAGAGACGAAGACCCGGCCAGAAATATACAGAGACAGGTAGAAGACAGAAAGAACAGAGGACTGGCACAACAAACCAATGCACGGACAATACATGAGACAGACTAAAGAACTAGCCAGCGATGACAATTGGCAATGGCTCAGAGGGGAGAGCTAAAAGAAGGAAACTGAAGGAATGATAAACACGCGGCACAAGATCAGGCCCTAAGAACCAGATATGTTCAAAGTATGATAGACGGAAATAACATCTCTCCATATGTAGGAAGTGCAATACGAAAAATGAAACCATAAACCACATAGCAAGTGAATGCCCGGCACTTGCACAGAACCAGTACAAAAAGAGGCATGATTCAGTGGCAAAAGCCCTCCACTGGAGCTGTGCAAGAAACATCAGCTACCTTGCAGTAATAAGTGGTACGAGCACCAACCTGAAGGAGTGATCAGAAAAAACGATCAGCAAAGATCCTCTGGGACTATGGTATCAGAACGGATAGGGTGATACGTGCAAAACAGACCAGACGTGACGTTTGATTGACAAAGTCAAGAAGAAAGTATCACTCATTGATGTCGCAATACCATGGGACACCAGAGTTGAAGAGAAAGAGAGGGAGAAAAATGGATAAGTATCAAGATCTGAAAATAGAAATAAGAAGGATATGATAGCCAGTGGAAATCGTACCCATAATCATAGGGGCACTAGGCACGATCCCAAGATCCCTGAAAAGGAATCTGGAAAAACTAGAGACTGAAGTAGCTCCGGGCCTCATGCAGAAGAGTGTGATCCTAGAAACGTCACACATAGTAAGAAAAGTGATTGGACTCCCTAATGAGGCAGGATGCAACCCGAACCCCACACTATAAATACCACCCAGTCGAATTGGAGGACTGTGATAGAGCAAAAAAAAAAAAAAAATAAAAATAAAAAATAAAAAAAAAATAAAAAAAAATAATAATAATAATAGTTAATATTATTATTCATAATATTTCTATTAAAAATAGTACCTTCTCTTTATAATGTTGCTGTTGTGCTTTTGTCTACGTAACAGTTTAATTATTATTATTATTATTATTATTATTATTATTATTATTATTATTATTAATTATTATTATTATTATTATTATTAAATTAAACTACAATCTTCCAAGGAACTACACGGTGTCGATACCCATCTTCACGTATAACTGTCCAAAAAGAAAACAGGCAGCTCCGCGGTTCGTCATGCACGATGGATCTATTCGCTTTAATGAGGGCAGTTAATAGAATGCTTCTAAAGCCATCGATTTAAAGTCTCTTTTGCCGAAAAACACCAAACAAAAAAAAACAAAAAAGGCAGGAGCCTTTTAACAGCATCCG
>NC_061106.1:13084880-13104880 GCF_015104395.2 Macrobrachium nipponense
GGACATTGGGTGTCACTATTCAACTATGGGTTGAGCACTAATATCTGTTGTTTTCGGTTATTTTCAAGTCACCCCTTCCCACCCCTTTTCACCCCCCATGCCCTATTGGGGCTGGACTTGGGCTTGAAGGGCATCGGGAGTGTCACTATTCAGCACAGCAACCTCAAAAACTATGGGTTAGAAACTAATATCTGTCGTTTTCAATTATTTTTGTCATCCCTTCCCAGCCTCTTTATACCCCACCCCCTATTAGGGCTGAACTTAAACTTGAAGGGCATCAGGGGTGATATTATTAATCTCAGTGACCTCAGAAACTGTGTTAGACACTAATATCTGTCTTTTTCACTTGTTTTTGTTTTCACCCTTTCCTACCCATCCCACACCGCCCCCCCCCCCCCCCGCCCCCCAACCCTTTGGTGACAGTGATGTCTTAACCCTACAGTATTCTTTCCCCGATGCTAAACTTATATGAATACCAAGTTTGGTTGGAATTGCTTAATGCTTGTAAAAGTGTATATGGCACAAACACACACAAATACATATATATATATATATATATATATATATATATATATATATATATATATATATATATATATATATATGTGTGTGTGTGTGTGTGTGTGTGTGTGTGTGTGTGTGTGTATGTAGAAACACGCATTTACCTTTCTCTGCTCTCGAGACCAGTCCAAGGCATCTCATTCCTGTCATACAGTACATATTTTCCCAGAAGGCGGGTAGGGCCGTTAGTGCACCTCACGTGGTGCACTGCAGGCATTACTTAAGGGTGATTGCAGCGTCCCTTCGGCACCTAGCTGTACCTTCATTCATTCCTTTTACTGTACCTCCGTTCATATTATCTTTCTTCCATCAGTCTTACCCCTGTTACACCTTGAAAACCTTCTTACTGTCAATTTCTCTTCCAGCACTGAATGACATCATAGGTCCCAGCGCTTGGCATTTCGCATTAATTCCATATTCTATTCCTCCAGTAGATATTTCAGATTCAAAGCATGAATTAGACTCCAAGAAGTTGACCTTGAGCTACCCTGTGGTTTTCTGTCCAGGGTGCCATGAGCTGCCAACACTCATCCCCTCCTCCCCCGCCCATTATGGTCCGCATGAACCATCCATCGCAATCTCTGGAATTCTATTAAAGTCAGCTGTTCTTTTGTCAAGTCTCTCAGTTCATTATGATGAGTTATTCTCCGGGAACCCTTCTCAGTAGGACACCCAAGTCCACACATTCTTCTGGAGGGTGTTTTTTCATACATAATTAATCTTTCTTTTTAGTGCTATTAACGGTATAACATTTGAAATATACTTCGTATCAGTACACCTCGAAGTGGATCCGATCTGTTTAGACCTCGCATTAAATCTTTTTATCTTTTTGAAGAAGTTAAGTATATCTTAGTTTTACCTGACCACTGATCTGATTCACAGCTCTCCTAGGGCTGGCCCGAAGGATTAGATATTTTTACGTGGCTAGGAACCAATTGGTCATCTAGCAACGGGACCTACAGCTTATTGTGGGATCCGAACCACACTATATCGAGAAATGAATTTCTATCACCAGAAAAAAATTCCTCTGATTCCGCGTTGGCCGAGCCGAGATTCGACTTCGGACCACCAGATTGGCAGCCGAGCGCGAAAACCACTCGTCCAGCGAGGAACTATCATTTTGAAGAACAGACGGAAGGACAGCCGGGCTGAAATAGACGGAACGTCTGGAAGGAGTTGAAGAAGACAAAGAAAAATTTGAGAAGTGAAATCAATGAACACTAGAAAGTTTAGGCCAGACTCATAAGCATCTATCTTTATGCACTGAGAATGAGGTGGATTTATTTTCCCCGAATAATTGTTTGTGCATGTACGCGTGTGTCTGTGTGTGCATTGTTTTGATTCCAGGCCCTGAAGAGCGTTTTACGTGAAAATTTAGTTTGTAATTTAGTCTTCATTCGCGCTTCCACGTAATTTCTTGGTCTATAATGTTTCGAGGTCAGTCTCCAGAAATACATCGATAAGTTAGTCTTCATCTGTGCACACTGTCCTTGATGATTTAAGCGCAATCATCGGTTTGTCATGTTTTTCGGGTTTAATTGTTTGGTGCTTTATCAATTACTCTAAATATGTTATTAGAATGGTATTGACAGGGTACTAACCAGTCCATAGCTTCCTGACCTAACTACATATAATTAGATTATCACATGGGAGTAGCCGAGAACCAGAAGGTGCTAAGTGCCGTTTTTTAAAAATTGAGTAATTGCAAGTTAAAGTTAAAATATTGTAGCTCCGTAACTATATTAGGTATTAACATGGGGTTTGCTGCATTTTAACGCTAAAGACCATAGTTTCTTTTGTGTGTAAGTGTCAGATTTGTAAGTTTTTAGGAAAATACCAAAAAAATACCAAAAAAACTGACGAATATCAAAAATGATAAAAAACAACAACAATATCAATGGAAATACATCATAAAACGGTTCTAAATCATGTAAATACACAGAAAACATTTCAAAATCATTAATAATGTCCATGTTTATTGGAAAATACCGGGAAAATGCCGAAAAAATTCCGAAAAATACCAAAGATACATACGAATATAAAAAATGGAAATACATCCTTAAACAGTTCCAACTTATGTAAATACATAAGTTTCTGCGTTTAAATATTGAATGAGAGCTTCCTCCGTTCTACAATTTTAGTTTTCTGCATAAGAAAAATATTGTCCGGCTTTGTCCGTCCGTCTGCCCTCAGATCTAAAGAAAAAAAAAAAAAAAAAAGAAAGAAACTACTGAGGCTAGAGGGCTGCAAATTGGTATTTTGATCATCCACCTTCCACTCTTCAAACATATCAAATTGCAACCCTGTAGCCTCAGTAGTTTTTATTTCAATTAAGGTTAAAGTTAGCTATGGACCGTGCATCCGGCAGCACTTTCCGGAGGCTTGGGATGCACCATCACTCTACCCCATCTAGTGAGCAACTGGAGAGATGCTGGTAATAGTTGAAATAAAACTCGATTGCTTCTGCGCATTTTTTATTTGTTTTTCTTTGTTATTACTTTTTCACTGGTGCATCAAGAATACTGGAACACTGCTCTGCTCAGTCTAAGCTGACATCTGTACAGGGTGAAGTATCTGTACTGTTCCTTATGCCATCGTTAGGATGAAGCCTTGGCAAGCACCAAGGAGGATGGGAAAGCCAAGGGACCTGCCAGTCAAAAGTTTCAGGACCTAGGACGTTGAACCGTCCTAAGTTTGGCAGGTCTCCCAGTTGTCCTGGCGTGTCATTTGTAGGTGGGATCGGCAGGAGGAGAAGGATTGACACATGGTGGACTTACTTCTAAGCAGTGCACTAAAGAATTTCTGTCCGTGTACATCACATGCTTTCCAGTCCAGTTCATTAATAATATACTCCTTTGTTTACACGTTTTATGAAATGAATGATGTTATAAAAAGTGAATAAGAAATGTATGGCAAGAAATGCCTCGTCTCTCCTCGCACTGTAGCTTGATAGTAGCGCGTCTACATCACAACTAGACGAGCCGTGTTCGAATCTCGTTCCGGACAAGGAGGGAAGAATGCGCGCCTTCCTTCAAATTCAGTTTGCTTCTGTTGACCTACTCAGTGGCGGTCGACTGTTGGGGGTCAAAGCTTGATCAAGCGTTTATTGCTCCGGCAAAATGTATGCCATCAAAACGAGAGGACCTCGACGAGGTCGGTCATTCCTCATCCGGCCAGGGGTGAAACCATTCTTAAGATAATCTCTCCTCTCTCTCTCTCTCTCTCTCTCTCTCTCTCTGTGGCCAATTCTTCTGGCGTGGTCTTGACAGCCCCGTCGCAAAATTATGCATGAGGACCTGAATGCTTGTGACGTCCTTTCGACAAAGCGCAAGCTTTGTAAACAAACAGCTGGCGCGCGCGCGTGCACTTGTAGTTTTTACGCGAATGTACGAAAAAAGTTCGTGTGGGGGAGGGGATAGGTGTGAATAGAAGTACCTTGGATCCAAACAACTCTCCGGATTCGGGTTCCCTTAGAAGGAATCTACCTCGTCTAGATCCTTCTTGTGACCGCTGCAAAGTTTCCCATCTAGTTTTTTACTGTAGTCTTATGTTACCAAGATTCTTTTTATCTTCATTTTCCTTCTATCTATGTTTAAAAAATCGTTCTGTTTCTTGTTCTACCCAAAAATGCATTTTTTTTATTTTCATTTTAATGCATTTATTATTTTCTTTTTTTCGCTTTTCTATTCGCCTCGCATAACCCTAAAAACCCTTATCGTCATTCCTTCATTCTGAATTTCAACGAATTTTAAATCAATATTTTCTCCCCTCCAACTTAAAACTAAAATAACGATCGAAGCGACCGACCATCCAAGAGATCTCCGATCATTTCCGACTATAATCGAAAATGCTTACACCGAACGTTCCAGTAACGTACCCGGTGACACAGTCCTTCGTAAAAGGACTCCCCCTGTATGTTACACCTCCTACGCCCTGAAACACGGTAGGAATCTCTTATGATTATTCATGTGCCAAAACTTTCAGACGCTCGTTCGGTGTACTCTGTACCATGAGATGGCTTTTTTTCCTTTGGTGCAAAGTGCCATTTTAAAAACGAGTAATTGACCCAGAGAGAGAGAGAGAGAGAGAGAGAATTCTCATGTACTCTGTGACCTTCCAGTGAGAAAGAGAAGGGAATTCTCCAAGGTTAATTTTCTTAATTTACTGGGATAAATTTTATAATTTATATATACTGGTATATATTATAGATATTATATATATAATATATATATATATATATATATATAGATATATATATATATATATATATATATATATATATAGATATATATAAGAGAGAGAGAGAGAGATGAGAGAGAATTTTCACACTCTCTGTAACCTTCCAGTGAGAAAGAGATAGGAATTCTAGTTATTTTATAATCCTGTATATATATATATATATATATATATATATATATATATATATATATATATATATACATATGGCAGAGAGAGAGAGAGATACAGAGAGAGGTTTCTTCTTACCCTCTACTCGGCCAGAGAAAGAAAAGCAGAGCGATAGATAATTCTCTCTTGTTGTTTTGAAATAAGTAGAAGGAAAGATAAGAGAAAATAATCTCTGTGCAACTGACGAGTGAGAGAGAGAGATTTTGCCCTCTAATCTGCCAGAGAGAGGATAAAAGAGATAAATCATTCTTTCGTATTGTCAATCGGAAACACATAGAAAGAAAGATAAGACAGAAAATGATCTCTGTAACTGATGAGAGGAGAGAGAGAGAGAGAGAGAGAGGAGAGTTACCATCTAACCTGCCAAAGAAAAGAGAAGTAGATCATTCTCTCTTATTGTTAATCGGAAACAGTAAAAGGAAGAATGGAGAAAAGAGTCTCTCCGTGTAACTAGCGCTGAGAGAGAGAGAGAGAGAGAGAATATCCTCTCACATCGTACCAGAATCAAGTTTAAGTTGTGGTAGGTTCCAACCCCATTTGAGCTCCGTCCAACTAAATGTATAACAAATGGTTCCTCCTAAAAATCTCCGGCCTCTTTTTGCCGATGTCTCGGATTCTCCTTCTTGTCAGTGTTGGGAAACTTCTTTGATTAATTTACTAGATTAATTACTTTAGGAAGTAGTCACGTACATATATCATATTTGATCTCGGCGTGTAATAGTACTTGTCATTGAAATGGTAGAATTATTTTGAGTGTTTGAAGAAACGCGTAAAAAATGCGCCGAAGTTCCTTTGGCGTAGGCGAGTTTTCAGTACAACGTATAATACTGCATAAAACCATCAGCTATGACTGGCAGCTTTCCAGTTACTCACTAGATGCGATAGAGTGAGGGTGCGTCCCATAGCTCTGGAAATCGCTGCCAGATGCAAGATCCATGGGTAACTTTAACATTAGATAAAATAAAAACTACCAAGGCTAAAGGGTTGCAATTTGGTATGTGTGATGATTGGAAGGTGGATGATCAAAATACTAATTTGCAGCCCTCTAGCCTCTGTAGATTTTAAGATCTGGGGGTGGACAGATGGACGGACGGGCAGGCAAAGCCAGCCCAATAGTTTTCTTTTACAGAAAACTAAAACTGGTAAATTCTTCAACTTTAACCCCTTATTCCATGATGTGTTAGGGAACGTGATTCAAGATGTCTTTTTTAGTATTCAGTTACTTTTGTCTTAAACAAAATAGTAGCCTGTTACTTCATCAGTTACCGTTGTGATCATCTAAAGTGCCTTAGACTTCGTTATTCAATTAGTTTTGCGAGAGGAAATTACTCGCAAATTCTTGGCTCACTTCTTTAACAAATCAAGTATAGTTGATTGAATAGATCTTAGTGACTTACGTACATGTGAGGAGTCTTTTAATTCACCCATTAGTAGCCTTGCAAATACGTCATTGTGGGATGTGTGTATTTTGTCTATGTATATATACTTATTTATATATATTTATATATATATATATATATATATATATATATATATATATATATACACGTATGTATGTATGTACTTTTCGTTCGCGTCAGCGTGGGCTATAAATATACACCTATAATTTTACAGAGGTGAAGCTGCGTCGGATATTTATACTCTTGTGTAACTTGATGTCAATGGATCTGTTTAGGCCACACTTTATACGCATGCGCCAGACGCTTTCTATATTCATCAATAACGTTTAATATATACGCACACACCAAAGCGCGAGCTATATATAATCGTGCACAGCGACTTTTTATCAAAAAATATTTATTCATAACTTCGTAAGAAGTCAATTTATGCGCCGGCTGGGAATTTTTGGCACGTCAGGAAAGGTCGCATCATACATAAGGCATTCCCGACCTCCTTTCATGAGATAAAAAAGAAATTGCACCCGGAAGGTTAATTAACTTTGTAATAAATAAGCGATTGAGATAAAAAAAAAAACAGGATTTATTAATACACGCAGCTGTCGTCCTCCTTGGACGCACATTCCCGAACAGTAACCAAGTCTCGTACCTTCCCTGAGAAAGCGGGACGCCATGTCTTAAAAACTAACCATAGAATCTTCTTGAAAATAATCTCATTATGTTGCCCCTCACGCAAATTACCTGTACGATATTTCTTTGAACTAAACTAATCTAACCCAACCCAACGTAACCTGGGGGCATGGCCCCCCCAAAAAAATAATCGGGAATTAGCTCCCGGGATGACTATTTAAATATTGGAACCTAAAATGAATATTCGTGTCCATGAATCCCAAACCGAATAGAATTTCAAGAAAAGAATTCAAACTACAATTATTCCATCTTGAAAGAGCGTATAAAGATGATGCAACCTCTCGTAACCTACACCTCTAAACACAGGAGCTTTGAATTAAGAATTCCTCTATTTTCATCTGCTTCTCACCTTTGCATTCAACCAGATTTCGGCATTTTGTCCTTTGCACGCGTTTACAAGTGAACGTACGTGGTTAAACGTCTGTGCATGTATGTATGATGTATATGTATGTATGTATGTATGTATGTATGTATGTAAATAAAGACAAATTTCACGAAGGCAAGAGAAACGACTGTTTTGCAAGACCTTGCAGAACTCCAACCCTTCTCTCTCCGTGGATTTTGACTTTATATATATATTATATAATATTATATATAAATATATATATATATATCTATATATATATATATATATATATATATATATATATATTATATATATATTCATCACGTTCCATATTCTCGTGGTCCGGTTATACATGTATATATATGGAGAGACAGAAAGAGAGTAAGTGTTTGTGTGTGTGTGTGTGTGTGTTTCTGTAAGTCTCATTTGGTATTCAATATCCCTGTTGCCTTGGCTCTCTCTCTCTCTCTCTCTCTCTCTCTCTCTCTCTCTCTCTCTCCTTTTTACCCGAGCCTTGGCAGATAACTACGTTTGGTTGGTCAGACCTTGGGGGGAACCGACGTCCTCGCTATGACGTCATGCCCTATTGATGTTCCTACTTCCCGCCCCTCGCTATTCATCCTTCCTCTTATCCTCCATTCATCCTATCTCCTCCTCTTGTGTACGTTCCACGTTCTTTCGTCTTTCTATTTTCTCTTCGGCTTCATCAAAATTTAAAGGGACAGATTAGGAAGGGAGAAGGTCGAGAGATACAGGGAAAAAAGGAATGGATTCGTCTTCTTCTTCTTCTTACGGTTCTGTGAAAGGAAATTTGGCTCCTCTCCTTTTCTCTCCTCCCTTATCTAACTTCGTTAGGAATCACCTATGAAGATTTGTTAGGCTAATATCTCTCGATATGTCGTGGACTTGGGTTGCTGTGTCCTTTGAATTCTTACTACGAAAGTGATCAGTATTGGGAGCTGAATTCCCGTAGAGGTTATACATCCATACATAGCTGATGCCAAATAATGTTGATTGTGCGTGTGTGTGTGTTTATAGGCTGTTTATGTTTCAATATACGTATAAACGTGCGTTTTCAGAAGGAAGTATGAATGATTCGTCCCTTCGAAATGTTCCGCCTTTTTTTATCGTTTTGTAAATAGATCACTACACAATTCAAGCATAGTTATTTTTCCTGTATACTTTTTTGTCAGCCAAAAGCTCTCATACAGCCTTGCCCTAAACGATAAACGAAAACATCTGGAGGAAGGGTGGGGCCTGACTCCCAAGTAAGCAATAGACTTGCTCTTCAAGGGATGGAACCATAAAACAGTAGGAAAAAAGGGTCATGAAAAGAACTCAGAGTCTACCAGTAGAGACAGAGAAACAGTCGGCACACTGTACGCTGATGTACTTTTTTCCACATTCATACGAATAAAAAAAAAAAAAAAAAAGAGGCTATTGTCCTGATATGTGAAGGGTACCTCTATCTTGATAACCTAAAGCTGCCTCTGTCTTGATAAGCTAAAGCTACCGGTATATTGTAAGCTAGAGCTATCGTTTTCTTCAAAAGCTAAAGCTAGAGCTATCTTGATAAGCTAAAGCTTCCGCTATCTTATAAGCTATAGCTATCGTTATATTGATGGGCTGAAGCTGTCGATATCTTGATATGCTAAAGCTTCCTCCACCTTATAAGCTAAAGCTATCGTTTTTCCTGATGGGCTAAAGCTATCTCTATCTTGGCAAGCTAATGCTACAGCTATCTTATAATAAACTAGTGCTATCGCTATGTTGGGAAGCTAAAGCTGGTGCTATCTTATAAGCTAAAGCTATCGTTTTTTTTTTTTTTTTTTGTTTTTTTTTTTTTTTTTTTGATGGGCTAAAGCTATCGCTATCCTAGCAAGCTAAAACTCCCGCTATCTTATAATAAGCTTATGATATTGCTGTGTTGGTAAGCTAAAGCTGCCGCTATCTTGATTAAGGCAAAGTTATCTTTATCCTGGTAGGCTGAAGCCTTCTTGATTAGCTAAAGCTGTTTTGATCAGCTAAAGCTGTTTTTATCTTGATAGGCTGAAGCTGTCTTGATCAGCTAAAGCTGTTTTTATCTTGATAGGCTGAAGCTGTCTTGATCAGCTAAAGCTGTCGTTATCTTGATAGGCTGAAGCTGTCTTGATCAGCTAAAGCTGTCGTTATCTTGATAGGCTGAAGCTGTCTTGATCAGCTAAAGCTGTTTTTATCTTGATAGGCTGAAGCTGTCTTGATCAGCTAAAGCTGTCGTTATCTTGATAGGCCTGAAGCTGTCTTGATCAGCTAAAGCTATCGTTGTCTGATCAGCTAAAGCTGTCTTTATCTTGATAGGCTAAAGCTGTCTTTATCTTGATAGGCTAAAGCTGTCTTGATAGCTAAAGCTCTCGTTATCTTTATAGGCTGAAGCTGTCTTGATCAGCTAAAGCTGTTTTTATCTTGATAGGCTGAAGCTGTCTTGATCAGCTAAAGCTGTCGTTATCTTGATAGGCTGAAGCTGCCGCTTTATTATAAGCTAAAGCTATCGTTATCTTGACAAGCTAAAGCTATGACTACCTAGGTAAGCTAGACCAGTAAGTGACCCATTGGACAGAGGAGATAATTGAGTAAATAATGGAGAACAAGAGTTCCAGAGTTTCCCGCCCCCCACCCCCCCCCCCCCCCCCCGGCCCCCAGTCCTTCTTCGACCCCCTATTTTCTGAAGCGCCATCTTTCTTCGTTGTTTTCTTGTAGTTTCCTGTTTGTCTTTTTATCCTGATCATTCCTGACAAAGTCTAAGACTTTGTTCTAGAACTGTTTCATAAAGAATATTATTTCTTTTTTTATTTCTTTTTTCCCTGGAGCAATGTGTGATGATATTATGCTTAATGATGATATTCCTGGATTATTTCCGTTGTTTTCTGCAATTTTTATTCCATCGGCGTTATTATGAATATCATATTTTCCCAAGATATCATCAGTGTCGTTATTCTATTATGGTCAGCATTTTCCTGTATCACCATTAATATCCTCTTGTTATGCTGTTCTTGTCTTTCTATATCATTTATCACATAACAAATCACAAACAAACATATGTTCTTGAATATGAAATAACACTGAAGATTATTTACTTAGAAATTCCGCTTATCTTTTCGCGAAACTTGAGAGCTGATTCAAAACAGTGCTTGATATTATTCACTCACGAAAATTCCCGTCACTTGAGTCCACGGGACAAGAAATTGGCGAAATCAAGGAAAATGCTCATTTCACTCGAAACCGGACGCTGTTCCCCAGGGCGTTAACTCTGGGGGGGATGTGTTCGGTTGACGGAGTCTTCCGGCGGGCACAGGTGGAAGAATATGCATGTCTGTCGGCGCGAAATAGGCGCTTTGATGTCAAAGACGTATCTCGAGCGAAATGAACGTTTCCGCTCGTTTTGTCGGTGCTGTGTTTTTAAGGCATCCAATTACAGAAGGGCATATGTGGCGATATCCAGGCTTGATTTTTTCTCTCTATTCTGCCATTACTGTGTTTTCAAGGCATCTAATTACATAAGGGCATATGTGGCGATATCCAGGCTTGATTTTTTTAGTCTTATTCTGCCAATGCTGTGTTTCTAGGACAATTGATTGCAGATGGGCATATGTGGCGATATTTAGTCTTGATTTTTTCCCTTCTATTCTGCAGTACTGTGTTTTTAAGGCATCTAATTACAGAAGGGCATATGTGGCGATATCCAGTCTTGATTTTTTTTCGCTATTCTGCCAGTGCAGTGCTTTTAAGGCATCTGATTACAGAAGGGCATATGTGGTGATATCCAGTCGTCTTAATTTTTTTTCTTATTCTGCCAGTGCTGTGTTTCTAAGACACCTAATTACAGAAGGACATATGTGGCGATATTTAGTCTTGATTTTTTCTATCTCTATTCTGCAGTACTGTGTTTTAAGGGATCTAATTACAGAAGGGCATATGTGGCGATACCCAATCTTGATTTTTTTTGCTCTATTCTGCCAGTGCTGTTTTTAAGGCATCTAATTACAAAGGGGCATATGTGGCGATATCTAGTCCTGATTTTTTTTCTCTATTCTGCCAGTGGTGTGTTCTTAAGGCTTTTAATTACAAAATGTTACATGTAGCGATATCCAGTCTTGATTTTTTTCTTCTATACTGCCAGTGGTGTGTTTTTAAGGCATCTAATTACAAAAGGCTATGTGTGGCAACAGCCAGTCTCAATTTTTGGTCTCTGTATTAAAGCCAAAAGAGTAGTTTAGAAAAAAAAAAAAAGAAAGCTACATTTGAACGGTGATAGGACGTAACAGGTGCATTTTTCACACTATTTTCCTGGTATGAATTTATGGTCTCAAAGGCATAGGAAGTAAAACAAGAAGGTAGTCATTATCAAATTCCTTTTTTTTTTTTTTTTGCTTAAGAAAGAGATAATAAATACATACAATGAAACTAATGATTTTCAAGACTATACAAATCTGCATAGCGACATCATCATGACTAGCTGCCCAGTATCAAAACTCCGTGCTGGCATAAGCAGTCTACATAGATATCCCACCGGCAGCCCATTAAAAACCAACTATTAAACTACCTTTTGTTTTTCATACATTCATGCTTATTAGTTCAGTCTAAGACCCCAGCTACTTTATCAGTCTAGCATTTATCTCGTCACATTTCCCTCCCTGACGCAAGATATCAGTTCTGTCTTGACATTTTAAGTCTGTTTTCTCATATCCGATCTACTCAGGCATTTGTTTAAAGCAGAGATCGCCAATCGGTGGTTCACGGACCACTGGTGGTCCATGAGTAAATTTTGATGATCTGCAGAAAAACGGGGACATTTTTTAAATTTTCTTCTTTTCTTAATCCTCTTCAAGCAACCCTGATACAAGTTGCACAGAATACAGAGAGCCCAGTGTTGCCAATTTAGCAGTTTTAATGCTAGATTTAGCATTTTGGGGAGATTTAACATTAAAAATCTGGATCCAGGAAAAAAACAGCGTTATTATTACAATAAATTAAACATTATAGATATGAATTTAACCTAATGTAGTATACATAAAATGCATATAAAATGATTGCATTTACCTTTTTTAAAAATTCATGTTAGTGGTCGGGCAAATTTAGAATCATGCATTTAGTGGTCCATGAAGTTCGAGAGGTTGGCGACCGCTGTTTTACAGGATTTATCGCTTTTGACATTTTTGTCCCACTGATTCCATGAAGTTACCATTGCTTCGCTCACAAAACGCCAAGCCGCTTTTCGCGAGTGACCACAGGTTCCAACAAGTGCTGTCAAATATCTTCCATCTTCTAGAAGCGCCTCAGTGGCGTGGTCGGTATCATCTTGGCCTGCCACCTCGGTGGTCGCGAGTTCGATTCTCGGGCAGTCCACTGAGGGGTGAGAGATGTGTATTTCTGGTGATAGAAGTTCACTCTCGACCTGGTTCGGAAGTCCCGTCAAGCCGTTGGTTCCGTTGCTGGATAACCACTGGTTCCATGCAACGTAAAAACACCATGCAGAACAAATCCATTGTCTAGAACAAAACGCAAGACTTTCTTTCTTGCCTTCTGCTTCTCCAGTAAAGCATACTCTTGCAGCCTTTCATTGTCTACTTCCTTCTCTTATCATAGGCTTCAAAATTCTTTTTACAGGTGATCCGGTTTTCTTCTCAGTCTACCTTTCTTTTTAGCTGACGTCAGCCATCCCAAAAGATTTCAGTGATTTCTCACTTTGGTTTTCCTAAGCTTAACTTCGCTTTTCGCTGAGTTCGTAAACAGGTCACGGATTCCGTTTTACAGACGTTTTCTAAGAAAAAAAAATCCATAACTGTGCCCTTGTTATCCTTGCGTTTTCCTCTGAAAACTTTTTTTTTTTTTATTCAAAAGAACACGTCATCTTCACATTATTTTTACAAGATTTTCCTTTAATGCGATATTCCTTAAATAATTTACACGTTAACGCAGTTGCTTGTTACTATCGTAATACTAATATAATTATTCGGACAATAATTATAAGTGTACACGCAGATGTAGATATATATATATATATATATATATATATATATATATATAATATATATATATATATATATGTATATATATTATGTATATATATGTGTGTGTGTGTATTATAAATTATTTATATTATATATATATATATATATATTATGTATATATATATATGCATGTCATATATAAATATATGTATGTATATATGTATATCCTCGTAGGGGTAGCGCCATCAGTGCACCTCATGCGGTACATTGTAGGCATTACTTAAGGTTATTTGCAGCATCCATTCGACCCCTAGCTGCAACTCCTTCCATTCCTTTTACTGTACCTCCATACATATTCTTTGTTTCTTCTAACTTTCCACCTTCTGTAACACTTGTCTCACAGTGCAGCTGCTTTGAGGTTTTCCTCCTGTTACACCTTCCAAGCCTTCTTACTGTCAATTTCCCTTACAGCGCTGAATGACCTTATAGGTCCCAGCGATTGGGCTTTGGCCTAAATTCTATATGGTCGATTCAGAAACGGTTTCCTCAAAAGGAAGTAAACTAAAACATTATCATAATGTCAAAAAATGATTAAGTTAAACTATACATTCAGTAGGATAAACAAAAAGGAAAATTTTCCTGCCGAACTGGATTACAACCTTGTAACCTCATTATTATGTGCGAATCCGTTTTTGGATGATAGAGGATTAAATCTTTTTCTCTGTAATCTGACTGTGAATATTGGGGGTTAATCCATTATTGCTTTTGGCGATCTCGGTTTTATCAAGGATTTTTCTCTGTCCGTGTAGTAATGATTGTAAGTATATATGTATGTATTGACGCACGTCTGTATGTACAGTAAGGTTCTATAATGCAAGCACGGCTCCATTAGATTATATGCAATGGTTTTTAACGATACGGGAAAATAGTTTTAAATCCATGCTAATGATCTTAAATACTATATATGTTATATATTCATCTGTGTGTGTGTGTGTAATGCATGTTTCCCTTCATATTTAATAGCCTGAAAGACCGTTTAACTTGTCGGCGGTTTTCTCGCACTTTTTGGAGACCATGTCCACTGCAAGCCTTGAATCCAAATGGGAAGTATATGAAATAACCATTCCTCCCTTATTGTGCTTCATATCCTATGAAGCAGGATAACAATTTACTGACGCGTCCAAACGGTCTATTATTGTTTCAGCTGAGTTTCTGTAATGGGCTACATGAAGTATTCGACTTTACCACTCGGCTAGGTCGATCAGTCATCACTGGAGTATTAAACATCGTATCGCTCACGTAACTAAATGTCAGATTGATAAAACTATTTATTTCTCAAAATATTAAGTCTGAATAAAAGCTACTGCTTTAATTGTAGTTACTGCCAGGCCCAATGTGATCCATAGCCACGCACTTGTATCAGGAAAAGGTCCCAATGTGATCCATAGCCACCCACTTTTATCAGAAAAAGCAAACCAAATTGTGATCCATAGCCACCCACTTTTATCAGAAAAAGGCCCCATGTTGATCCATAGCCAACCGCTTGCATCAGAAAAAGGCCCCATTATGATTCATAGCCACCCACTTGCTTCAGAAAAAGGTCCCATTGTGATCCATAGCCACCCGCTCACATCAGAAAAAGGCCCCATTGTGATCCTTTGCCACCCGTTTGCATCAGAAAAAGGTCCCATTGTGATCCATAGCCAACCACTTGCTTCAGAAAAAGGTCCCATTGTGATCCATAGCCAACCACTTGCATCAGAAAAAGGCCCCATTATGATTCATAGCCACCCACTTGCTTCAGAAAAAGGCCCCATTGTGATCCTTTGCCACACGTTTGCATCAGAAAAAGGTCCCATTGTGATCCATAGCCACCCACTTGCTTCAGAAAAAGGCCCCATTATGATTCATAGCCACCCACTTGCTTCAGAAAAAGGCCCCATTATGATTCATAGCCACCCACTTGCTTCAGAAAAAGGTCCCATTGTGATCCATAGCCACCACTTGCTCAGAAAAATCCCCAAAAAAGCCCCATATGATTCATAGCCACCCACTTGCTTCAGAAAAAGGCCCCATTGTGATCCTTTGCCACCCACATGCATCAGAAAAAGGCCCCATTGTGATCCATAGCCACCCACTTGCTTCAGAAAAAGGTCCCATTGTGATCCATAGCCAACCACTTGCTTCAGAAAAAAGCCCCATTGTGATCCATACCCACCCGCTTGCTTCAGAAAAACACATAAAGCTTTATGTCTTCGAATAACTCTCCTCCATCCAGACTTGGGATAGGAATGCAAATACGTATCTGTTCCTCAGCGTCTCCGTAGGGATCTGTTCCCCCGAATCATGGGAGATGAGGAGGCGCAGCATCCACACCTCAGTTTTCGCCACGTCTCCCATACCTTATCCCGCGATCTATGAATACTTCATGGGGTTTCATTATAATTTCATCGATTCGTTCCACCACGGGCTAAAGATATTCTTCCTTTCTCGGTGATGCGTCGCGAGGGGAAATGAGTTAAAACTAGCCTCCACAATTATTTATTTCTTTATTATTTTACATTTTATCTTGTTTGTTTTTCCCGTTAATTCGCTTTATATTTGAAAACAGAAAATGGTTATAATTCATATTTAAACAACTATATGGATAATATACATGAATAAACAATATGTACAAATATAAATCTCTCTCTCTCTCTCTCTCTCTCTCTCTCTCTCTCTCTCTCTCTCTCTCTCTCTCCCTTTCATATGTTCTGACGGACTTTTGTTCATAATTTGGCCTCTCATTCATAACCATTACAGGATTTGAATAGAATTGATTCTATGCACTCAACAAACTCTGTAAATATTCAGTGGATATTATATAAATTTTTTGTGAGGTTTTCTGGCCCTCCTACATTTCTGCCCCTGCAATGAAAAAAAGAAATGGTTAATGTCGAAATAAAAAAGAAAAAAAAACGCGCTATGAAAAACCATCCTCTGGTTAAATAACCTCAAAAAAAAAAAAAAAATCTTCATGTATTTGAGTTGGGTAATCCAGGGACCACAGAACAGCGGTTTACAAGAGAAGCTTTTTCTTTCTTTCCTTCTTCTTCTTCTTCTTCTTCTTCTTCTTCTTCTTCTTCTTCTTCGCCCGATGCTGTAATTCAAGAGCAACAGGTGCGATCATTTAAATCTATTTACACAGCTCTCCGGAACCGCTAAATGCGAGGTTTGATTACGGCCAGGATCAACGTGCTCACACAGTCTCTTTCGCTCCCAGTTTTAAGGGCAATTGGAGTGTTGACCGTATGGTTAGGAGGCTGCCTTCTTCCCCGGGTTATTCCGTCAGGGCATTGCCTATTTCATATTCTCTTTATCGGGAGGATCTCTCTCTCTCTCTCTCTCTCTCTCTCTCTCTCTCTCTCTCTCTCTCTCTCCAGTATTTTTAGTGTATAATTTTCAGTTAAACCACTCTTCATATAAATTCTGAAGTATTCTGTGTGTGTGTGTGTGTGGCGTATTTTGTTATATAGCTTTCAATAAAACCCCTATCTGATAGTATTCCAAAGTATTTAACCTCTCTCTCTCTCTCTCTCTCTCTCTCTCTCTCTCTCTATAAAACCACTTACTGATATTCCAAAACATTTATCCTTTCTCTCTCTCTCTCTCTCTCTCTCTCTCTCTCTCTCTGACGGCTCAATAAAACCACTTACAGATATTCCATAATATTTATTCTCTCTCTCTCTCTCTCTCTCTCTCTCTCTCTCTCTCTCTCTCTCTTCAGGCTGCTGCTATTTCACACTTTTCGTCGCTCATTATATCATCGGGCGACTCTGGGTTTCCTCTGCAGTTGGAGCGGGACCAAATTCCACCATTGCCTTCGACACCGCGGTTTTAGCTCGGCGTTGCCACGAGGTACGAAGCCATAAATCAACTCGATTCGAACTTGTCTCGATTTCTTTTGGGTGGGAATTTACGCACACACATACAGTCTCTCTCTCTCTCTCTCTCTCTCTCTCTCTCTCTCTCTCTCTCTCTCTTCAATGTACAATTTTCAATAAAACTACTTATCTGACGTTATTTCCAAAGTATTCTCTCTCTCTCTCTCTCCTCTCTCTCTCTCTCTCTCTCTCTCTCTCTCTCTCTCTCATATTCAAAAATATGAAAAGCGGAAATGAAACAGATGTGGTTTATCTAGACTTTGCAAAAGCTTTTGACAAAGTAGACCATAATATATTAGCAAAGAAAATTAGAAAACACAATATCGTAGATAAAGTAGGAAGATGGTTAAAAGAATTTTTACACAACAGAAAACAGATAGTTATTGCAAACGATGAGAAATCGGATGAAACCAAGGTAATATCCGGTGTGCCACAAGGTACGGTGCTAGCTGCAATATTGTTTGTTATTATGATTGAAGACATAGACAGTAATGTTAAGGATTCGGTAGTGAGTAGTTTCGCTGATGACACAAGAATAAGTAGAGAAATTACTTGTGATGAAGATAGGAACGCTCTACAAAGAGACCTTAACAAAGTATATGATTGGGCAGAGGTAAATAGGATGGTATTTAACTCTGATAAATTTGAATCAATAAATTATGGAGACAGAGAAGGAAAGCTATATGCATATAGGGGACCTAATAATGAGACAATCACAAATAAGGAAGCAGTTAAAGACCTTGGTGTGATGATGAATAGGAACATGTTTATGCAATGATCAAATAGCCATTCTGTTGGCAAAATGTAAAGCAAAATGGGAATGTTGTTACGGCACTTCAAAACAAGATAAGCTGAACACATGGAATTATGCTTTATAAAACATATGTTCGTAGTCCACTTGAATATTGCAATATGATATGGTACCCACACTATCAAAAGGATATTGCACAAATAGAGAGTGTACAAAGGTCCTTTACAGCTAGAATAGAAGAAGTTAAGGACCTAGACTACTGGGAAAGACTACAATCCTTAAAATTATATAGTCTAGAAAGGAGAAGAGAACGCTACATGATAATTCAGGCATGGAAACAGATAGAAGGAATAACAGAAAATATCATGGTACTAAAAATATCAGAAAGAGCAAGCAGAGGTAGATTAATAGTGCCCAAAACTATACCAGGAAAATAAGGAAAGCACACAGAACATTAATCCACTACGCACCAGCATCGATAATGCAGCGTCTATTCAATGCGTTGCCAGCTCATCTGAGGAATATATCAGGAGTGAGCGTAGATGTGTTTAAGAATAAGCTCGACAAATATCTAAACTGCATCCCAGACCATCCAAGATTGGAAGATGCAAAATATACCGGAAGATGTACTAGCAACTCTCTGGTAGACATTAGAGGCGCCTCACACTGAGGGACCTGGGCAACCCGAACGAACTGTAAGTCTGTAAGGTAAGGTCTGTAGGTCTCTATATATATATATATATATTATATATATATATATATATATATATATATTATATATATATATATGTATGTGTGTGTGTGTGTGTGTGATTATATATATGTATTTATTTATCTTTTTATTGATTAATTATTACTGTTTTAATAAGTTGCCATGAAGAGAACTTTTTTATATTTAAGAAATTTTTTCTCAAAAAGGTAAAAGTTCTTTATTCAAATCCCTACAGAAATAAATCGACTTTAGGGCAGGTTCAGCCATGGGATCCTATATCACTATGATGGGAAGTTAAAGCAGAGAAGTGTGAGCAAGAGTCTCTCTCTCTCTCTCTCTCTCTCTCTCTCTCTCTCTCTCTCTCTCTCGCTGATCCTGACATTTCAACCTCAGATTCGCACCTGCTTCCGCTCGTAAGATTTTTTTTTTTATCTTGAAGTTTATCACACACACGCTGATACATACACACGGTGGCCATACTGCGTTGTAGCTCTATCATGACCTACCTAAAGGTTTTCACCGGTGGATTCCTCTCTCTCTCTCTCTCTCTCTCTCTCTCTCTCTCTCTCTCTCTCTCTCTCTCTCTCTCTCTCAAATCTCTCCACACACACACACACACACACAGATTCATATATGCCAACTCGGGTATTGGTTAATGCGTCGATTTGTATATATGTGTTTACAATTTAAATACCCTTTTAGGAAGTATAATGAATTTCTTATATGAAAGAAAATTTATAGTATCATATGTCTTCATATGTCGAGATACTGGATGCATTGCATTTTAAGGTTCGTAAATATTGTCTGCATATATCATAGAACATGTGAACAAATACATATTCGGTACCCTTCAAAATAATTAAAACAAATATTGTTTTTTCGCGTCAAAATATTTTATTCTGTCATAACCAATTAAAATTTAATTGTGAAAAAATATCAGTGTCTTACTAATATAAATATCTTCTTATAGACAGTCATTACATCCCATAGATAATGCATTTATTTTTTATTTGTTCCTGACTTAGCCAACGAATAAGAACATTTCATGCAAGTTAGTTAATTAAAGTCCTGGTCATTAACAAACTATTCCTTGGTGTGTGGCCCTTGTAATCATTCATAAAACAAGTATTCTTTCTCGATATTGACTCGCGTGCTTCAAATCAGACTCTCATCTATATCATATGTTGATCCTGATTATGATTTTTATATATGATGTACGTGTATAT
>NC_061106.1:13469880-13529880 GCF_015104395.2 Macrobrachium nipponense
AGCCGTCTTCCAGGGAGCCTATTGGCCAACGTTCTCGGCCATCATCACCCCTCAGGGGATCTTTACTGGTGCTTACATGTGTTTTGGGGAGGAAGCTCTCAGAAGAAGAATGTATTAGATTCTCTCTCTCTCTCTCTCTCTCTCTCTCTCTCTCTCTCTCTCTCTCTCTCTCTCTCTCTCTCTCCATTTCTACTGGTAATACTGGTCTTCTTTCCTTGATATTTGAGAGGCTGAAGTTTCCCCAATCTCATTCGTTTTTTCATATCATACGAAGCCTGAATACCATTAATCTGATCTTGTTTAAGCCTTATGCCAGATTTAGGGCAAAGGGATTAAGGAATGAGATAATCGCCTAAATTCATGACAAAAATATATGTTTCTGATGAAAATATCCACAATGCTTCCTTCAATGGCAATCCGGGCAAAAACTACCTTCGCTGTGATTAATAATTTTGTTACATTCACTGTATTGTTCAACAGATATTCCTATTTATTTACATCATACTGATTTATAACATCTTTACCAAAATGTATTTTTTGTGGTTAACCCCATACCGCATTATATAAATTGTGTAATGTTTAAATAACGAAATGCAACTCGAAACTGAAGCGAGATTGGAAATTCCCTAATTTGTTCTTAGTTTTTAAGTTCCCTTATTAAAATTTTATTAATGCAGTAGTTAATACTCTCAAGCATTTCTTTCGAAACCACATTCAGAGCAGGAAAAGTGCACTCTTCATTTACAGTACCTGCAAAACTAATCTTAATATAAGGATATATTACTCTAACCGACTACATCATCTACTTTCTCGATTCTAGAATAATATTACAAAAACGTAAAAATATTTTTAGCTAAGAATACTTGGAATTGCTAATTATTTGCTTAAAAGGTCTTAAAAGTGTTAAAAAAACATATTAATTTTTGTTTAAAACATCCTAAATATGAGCCATGTTAAAAATGCAAAAAAAAAAAGAAAAGAAAAAAAATCTGGTAACTATCCGGGAAATGTCTCTTCGTATCATCAGGTAATGAATCATATTATCTATGAAATGACGATTCTCAAAATGGAAACAGTGGGCCCAGTCCTCTTTCCATGACCTTGCTAACTTGTGCAAGGCTCTAAGAAGACCGACACCTGGACCGGACGTGTGTAGCCTACGTTGTTAGAGGACAAGACCTGCTTAAAAATGTCAAGCACTGCCATCCATGTCGCCGTTTCCAGGTGAATTCAGTGCAGATGAGAGAGAGAGAGAGAGAGAGAGAGAGAGAGAGAGAGAGAGAGAGAGAGAGAGAGCGCTACCTGTCTGGATCCTCAACGAAGTTATGCGGCAGAGATATCCATTCCACCCAAGAACGACTATTCAAAAAATAATTAAAGACACCCTCCTTCAAAGTTTTGGCATAAAGAACAATGTGGTTGGGAAAATAAACACGGAAACAAAATGCCTTCAATAATGAAAATGAATCATTAAAGAGAGGCGTTCACTGAGCACCTGAAGAGTAGTACCCGATTCTGCGTCGCTATCTCTTCCCTCTGTTCTACTTAATTTCTCCTTACTTCTCCTCCATTACTTTCATACCTCAACCGTTAATTAAAAAAGCAGAATCCACAATTTGTGCTCTCGGATGCATAAGTTTATAATATATATAAAGAAAGAAAAATTACGAGATGTGGCAAGATAATATTTAAGAGGACATGAAGTTGATATACGCCTCTGGAGCAAAGCCGTAATAAAGATAAAACAACCGTAAAAAAAAAACCAAGTGGTACAAAGCTGTTCAAATGAGACTATTAACTTGGAATTGCAGAATGAAACAATAACATTTATGAAAACACATTCCATTTCGGTGATTAGAAGGTAAAATTATAAATTATACAACGCCCACCTTCGTAATTTCTCGATGAAATATATTATTACAAGTCATTTCATAAAATTACTCGTGTAACTGAGTTCACGAGAGGGAATCTAAAACAGGATTCTGCCACAGCGAGGAGAGGACTAACGCTGTCATAGTCACCCCCAACCCCCTTCCTCGTTTTGGTAGTATATATTTTTTTTTTTTTGCCATAGTAACAGCTCATGTCTAGAATGTTTTTTTTTTTCTTCTTAATTCCTCACTTTTTTTCTTCACCTTCACTGTAACCCACAACAGCCGACTACAATAATTCGCTGCTACGGTCGAATGAATGTGAAAGAGTAAGTGAATGAACGATTAAATTTAGGCAATAAAGCCAAACACTGGAGGGAGCACTTTCGGCCATTCAGCGCTCAAGAAGGTGGTTTCGCAGCATGCTTAAAGAAATGCGGGGAACAAAGGAGATGAAATACAGTCTAAAGCTGAAACTGGGAGACAAAACCACAGTTATATTAACGAGTTATGACTGGAGAGTCTGGGCAGCACGATGGAAGAAGGAAGTTGGCCGCAGGTAAAGTGCGAGGCTAAAAAGTGGGTGCAGCCAGGGCCGGAAATGACTGCTAACACTTCAGTAATGCTTGCAGTACACGTGACATGCACTGGCAGCACTACCCGGCTACGAGGTAGTTGTATCAATTACGGAAAACAGGTCCTTCGATTTGTGAGGTGATTATTATTATTATTATATATTATTATTATATTATTATTATTATTATTATTATTATTATTATTAATCAGAAGATGTAGGTACCCTATCCATATGGAACACCCACAGTGGCCATTTATTTGAAATTCAAGCTTCCAAGGAAAATGGTGCTCATGAGGATGCAAGAAAAGGTTAAGGGAAACACAGAAAGAAGAGAGCTCACTTACGGAAAAGAAAATTTAAAATATTAAATAGATAAAAATGTATTAAAATGCAAGGAGACTAGTCATGCATTAGATCTTCGCTTGAACTTTTGAAGTTCCAATTGTACGACCTCGTCATGGAGACTGTTCCACAGTCCAACGGTGAGGAGACTACAGGACATCTGGAACTGAGAAGTTCGACAGCGTGGCACATATTGGTGCTGCTTACTACTACACGTCACGAAGAGAGAGAGAGAGTGGTAGTCAATTACCATTAACAATTACATAAGAAATGGAATTAATGTAATTTAATAAAGTCCACGTCCTTACACGTGCCTCTGTCTCTAGGTTTGTGAAATAAATAGATCTCGGATCCGAGCGCCAACTATTCTGATTACGAATTGTCCATTTAGTATCACTCAGGCATAACTGTTCTGGCCTTTGATACAATTATCATTATTACTGCATTCATCATCACAGATTAAACGATAATAGTCGTTACTCATATTCTGCGTATTTTCGCGACATTTCGATTAGTCATAATTCTCTCTACCAATCTGGGAGATATTCTAATACGATAAGTGACTAAAGGCATCACTGATACTGGTGGAATACAATACTATCTGTGGTTCACAATCATGATCCATGTAATTGGATCTTATTTGCTAGAGTACATACTCGTTAGTAATAGTTTGGCGTAATTACTGATGAATACCGAGATGGAAATAACAATAAATACTGGCATAAACACTGAAAACGAATCCTTGCGACAAAGAGGGTCACCAAAAACATGTGAAGACCGATAATGCGGGCTGGATAACGTAGGTCCTGTTTCTCATTTGAATAAAAATTTAAGAAAATTTAGTAGTCAGCTCTTTTCCCAACTATATTGCCATTCCGATTTACTGTAAAGAGACAATACTTAAACTTCCATTCTCAAATAGGCGAACATTCTACAATACGTTTCCCTAGGGCCTGGGCCTAGGCTATGTCGAGAATCAGTTCAAAGTTTGTCAGCAGAGTACACCCTACAAAATAAATACCTTCCTTAATACTGTGATATACCATTTCTACACTGTACTAATTTCGGTTATTTCCTACTTTTTAAAGAAGCTTCTTGTACATAATTGTTTTACACCGAACGCACGTTCAGTGCACTGACATCACACTAATGACGATAGCCCAAATTACCAAGTCTTGTTTTACACTTGTTATACACAAGCTCTAGGTTTAACATTCGTCTTACCTTTATTTGTTGGTAGGCTGCAAGGTCAATTTCCACCCGCTGGCAAAAACACATTCAGACAAAGCAGAAAGTGCTGTAAGCTGATCAGGCTCAGCTTGTAACCAGCACTTCAGTAATGGGAACAGGGAGCAGGCTCTGCCGGGCTAGTGGCAGTGACCAGTCAATCACCCCGATGTAAGCCAAAAGTAATTTCCTGACTATTATTTTCTTGCCGTTTCTGCTAGCTAATGCTAAAAGCATTTCTTACGCTGCTTCTCCTCGTTCCATAGGCACAAACCAGCAAAATCCTAGGGTAAATGAGAGAAAATAGCACTACATTTACCCACTGCTTCACAAAATTAGCTGTAAACAGTCTTCGCTAATCAAAGAACCAGACTACATACGGGAATTTACCTCTCATTCTCTTCATATGCACAGCTTGCATAGAAAACGGGATATTTTTACATATTATGACACGAGAATTATGGTATTGAATAAATACCGGAAACTTTAAATTTTCCATCTACGTGATAAAAACTTCGGCCCCTCAAACGTATGTAGCAATCACATTAGATATATCAATATGTTAATTTATATAAAACATTAATTTCATTCTTTGAATACGAAAAATGAAAAACGAAAGTTGACAGATGCATCTAGGTAGGAAAATCCGAAATTTGATTATAAAAAAATAGAATTTAATGCTTTAAAATCCTGGCTAATGAAAACAGATTAATAGATGATTAGCACAGAAAAACATTTACGTTCCTATGGTACAAATTTCAGCCACCTCCAACTTCCCGAAGTCGTCATGTAAGAGTCCTATTGACAGCATTCCATGGGAGATATGCCCTGCCATGGTGATGTATGATATTTGGGCATATTTTCTCTCATGTATGGTAATAAGTATACATGTGCTCCGTGCAGTAATAAAAATAGCTTTTGAATAATTTTCATTTTATACCAAAATCAATAAAACACTGTTTTCTTAGTAACGATTTTTTTTAAGCAGAACAAGGAATAAAATAAAATCTACAGTATTTTATTTATTTTTTCGTCTGTATTGTGCCCTTATTTATCACACAAATAAGGCTGTGTCTGATCACAACAGACAATAGCTGAACAATGGCAAATAAGGACGTTCAGTGTGCAAAATATTGAAAGTAAAACAATGAAGACATCACTTAAAACAGAAGACGACGACGACTCTTATTCCCACCAAAATCATCTATCTTAGTTACCACCACTGAAGGGTGGGAGAATAAAGCGAGTGGAAAATGTCCATACAACTAAGATGATACAGAAAATTAGAATTTGACTTACCTTTGGCTGCTGGAAGAAAAAACCTATAATTTTCTGTTGTTTTGCAGTCTTTTTCATGGTTTCGTTGCTCCTTTACTGTTCACCAGTCTAAGTGGGGCCTGGCAGTTCACCAAATGAAGACGCCTTTGTCTTTTATGAGCCGAGGACAAAAGCAAAGTAACAGCAAACGCTCGGGAACGAAAATCAGTAGCCTATAGTACGAGTATGTATTGACTATTGACTGCCAGTGATCGTTCCGTGATTTAAAACTTCCAAAAGCATCTGGGATGACTTAACCGTCATAAATGACTAGCTCTCTCTCCAGGCCCAAGGTAGGATAACCCTTTCCAGTACCATCCAGGAATACACTAATATGCTTGAAGGAACGACCTGAGAATGGCCACATTTGCACGTTTTTACAATTTTCATCTTCACATTCATGGTACGACTGACAATGCTTGCATGGTACACTTAAAACAAATCTGCAGTTTACCGAATTATCCAAGCGTAGTTCCGGGGCAGAAAAAAAGACGGAAGAAGAAAAACTCTCCGACAGAAAAGAAAAAAAGTGCAATTAGCTCCTCTGTTCTACTCGACGCACTGGGAAAGCATTTACTACTGCAAGCATTTGAAACGCTTCAGAGATTAGCAGTTTGAAAAGTGTTATTGTCTTGGCATAATGAATTTTAAGGGCATTAAGTACAGAAACCTCTCGAAATACTTGTGCGTTTTCATTTAATACTTTTATAAGGTTTTCATTATTTGTAATACCTTTCAAGGCTCGTTATTAAATATATATATATATATATATATATATATATATGTATATATATATATATATATATATATATATATATATATATATACATATATGAAACATTCACGCGTAGCATTGAGTGATTTAAAACTCTGAAGAAGTGCTTCACCTCTGTTTTCCTTGTAACTTTTTCTCTTTACAAAGCTGTTACAAAAGCTGCTTTTGAAACGAAAACAAACATTTAAAAAGGAGGAGGAAGCTGGAATCTTTTTTCAGTCCAGCCTTTTTTCAAACACATTTCCATTCATTCTTTTAGTGAAAGGAACAGTGGAGGAAATAAAAAAAAACTGGAAAATGCTGGACCAAGCAGAGACCAAAATGAACCATTCTAAAAGCGGGGAAGATATTTGGCAGGTGTCGAAGATTTCAGCAGATAGATGATATCTGGATAAACTTGCTGGAAACAAAAACAAAGTATTCCAGAGAAATAAGACAGAATCACATTTACTCATCTATATTTTTAAATATTTATCAACTTTAACTATACCCATTTGCTTCTCTGCGTCAGCAAAATACAGGAGAAAAAGCAAAAGGTTTAGCACAGGTGAAAAGCTGTTTTTAGATGTCTCAGGCATGTGGAAACATATGTGAGAGCAATAGGTAGGTAACAGATTCTATAATTTGGAAGCCTTTTGAGGAAGGAATAGAAGAAGACCCCAGTAAGCCGTGGAAAGTTGGGGGAGAAGTAGTTATTGGAAAGGAAGGGTCTTCAGATTCAGGAAGCGCGTGAGGGTACTACACAAGATAGGGGTGAATGGCGCAGTTTTTGTAGGGAGTCCGACGCGCTGTTTATGAAATTTTGTGTAAGTTTTCTGCCAGAGAAAGAGAAAGAGAGAGAGATTAATTTACGACTAAGAAGTTAAAATATGTATGCGGAAGTAACCGTTGTAATGCTTTTTTTTGCTGAAATAACACTACTCAAGGAAACAAACTTATTAAAAAAAAAGAAAAATCCATGTTTATGCCGAAACTTGCATTAAATCTCAGAGAAAGGTATTTTCTGTTGGCTAACTAATATAATAAGTGAATATTTCAATTCTTGTGAGACTGAGATCGAATCCACGAGGTTCATCTGAGAATTTTGATCACATATTTCATCCTGGGATCCAGGATTCTCATGATATATATAATAATATAGTATTATTATATATAGATATATATATTATATATACATATATCATATATATATATATATATATATATATGTATATATATATATATATTATATATGTATATATATATATATATATATATATATATATATATATATATATATATATATATATATGTAAGGCCTAGGGTTTTTGATTAATAATATATTGTCCATGTGTTCCCTGTGACCTATGGAATGTGGAGAACAGTGTAGAGGTGACTACCTGAGAGTAGCTGATGAATGAGTTTCTGGGAATGGCGTGAGATAAAAATGCTTAGTTCGACAAGTCAATGCACGACAGTTTATTAACTCTTCTCAAAGTGCCTTTGTGAAACTGGATGCAGCTAGAACCGTGAGGCGCTATCGAACTGTGTGTTCGTATGTGCGTGTGCGCCTCTTTCTGTTAAAAGTGTCATACCCAAGCCTATGGGAGAATTTTGACAGAGGGCTTCAAAGTCACAGGCAAGATGCCGTGGCATTCGCCGGGAGTTTTTTGTTAACAGTGTTTTAGTGTCCGGTTGTTTGGGTAAGTGTTGAAGTGCTTTGGCCAAAGGGATGGCTTGTTTGATGTGTCTTGTAAGATGTTCCATTTTGTTAACTTTGTCTTTAAACTTGTGTGTACTTACCGGGATGTGTTCTGTATCTTTGAAACAGACGGATCTGGAATGCTGGGGGACAAAGAATTCCCAGAGGGGTGTAGACTTTTTTTGGTGACTAGACATTGTACTGTTTTTTGAGTTAGTCTGTAAGACTGGATTGCTTGATTGATTGATTTATTTATTCTTGTTAATAAACGTTAATGTTATGACACAACTCTCTCATTTTCATTACCTGTTAGAATGGAGAGAAAGAGGTGGAGAGAGAGAGAGAGAGAGAGAGAGGGATTGCCGAGAGAGAGAGAGAGAGAGAGAAAGGTTATGAGTAATGGGGTGTGTGGGTCTGCCTTCCGTTTCGTGTCCACGCTTACCTTATGAATAATGGGGGGAGAATCTCCCCAGTTACAGTGGTGGCAAGCGGTTAAGAGGGGGTATAAAAGTTGTCTTTCTTTTCTATGCCTAGGAACGCCAATGTAGAGATGGGTGGCCAGTTAGAAAATAAAAGGGGTTATGGCTTATCGATAGTTTTCGAACAACAAAGCCTTGGTGAGATTGTGGAAAATCGTTAAACTGTTAGTTTTCAGTTACTTAGTGAGAAAAAAATGAGAAAATATCTGTCTGTTAACTGTGCTAAAGGGAGGGAAGGATTTTATTGGACTCAGCATTTTTCCCAGGGAGTCAGCCTAGAAGCAGTGAGCGCACCCAGTATGACTTTTGCTTGTGCAATGACGAGTGTCCGAGATACCCGATGCGGCGGTCGTGTTAGTATCACTGCCGCGTTTTACGAGAATTTCGAGTTCTTTTTGTTCCCATTATGGAGTGGTGAGTATTAAAAAACTATTGTTTATCAAAGGGAGAGGGTTTTTGTTTAAATATTTCAGGGTTATGGGATTGGTTCAAGAGGTCAACAATTTTTCTTGTCTTTGCCCCATAGTGACGTGTTTTCTTTATTTGCACGTGTTTATAATAGACGTATGCATTCGTCTTTGTTTAAAACATAGGAGTATATTTTTTCTATGCATGTGAACTGCTTAGATAAGCATATCTGGCTTAGAGACAGCGCCACAATCTTACGGGCTCAGCACATTTCTGCAGAGAGGCGCGTTGCATTGCGAGGGTACTGCATCCCTCGGGGGGATAGTTGCATGGAGGGGGGTACCACTGGCCTCCCTCGAGAGATAGTGCAGGGATGGGCACTAGTGTATACCTTGGGTGTGGGTCCTCAGACCGTTCAAGGGGAAGATGGGGAAATACTGGTATGGCCTCGGCCGGTTTCCTGCCGCTTTGACTTGGGGGGGTTGTTCTCAGGGGGGGGACACTGTTTCAAGGGAGATGTGGATCTACTGCGGTTACCTCGGCTGTTCGGGCCGCTTGACTGAGGGGTTGTTCTCAGGGGGGTGGGGAGAAATTTTTTTTTTCTCAGTGTGGGTGAACTCCCCCTTTTCCTTTTTTTTTTTCTTTGTGTTGGGGATGGATTTGACCTTGACATTGGATGCTAAGATATCAGCTGATTGATAAGTTGATGAAGTGAAACGCCCGTAGAGTCTTTTTTTTAGAAAAGAGATTTTTTTTTCTCTCTTGGAGGAAGAGAAAAGGAAATAAAGAGAGATTTTCCTTTTCCGTGAATGAGGGGAAAAGTAGTTCACATGCACGGGATGTGTTATATGTTTTACTTGTGCCTTGGAAGACACAAATATATTGGGGAGACACAGATTATTTTTTTTTATTGTGTTGGAGAAATTACTTTGAAATGCCGATGATTGGTGTTGTATCTGTGTTGTGTGGCAATGGTGTTATGTCATGGTGTATGCTGGAGAAATTGTATGTCATAGGATTCAGCAATACTGTTGTATGCTATTTGAATTTCACCTTTACTTGAAATTTTTGCAAGAGAATTATTGCTGTGGAGAGTTACTGTTATTATTAATAATTATTATACTTGAGATGTGTCACGGGAGGTTTGCTTAAGTATAATTATCATTACGGGAGAATTGTTTTACGAGAGATTTTGAGATATTTCATGGGAGATTAGTTGATAATTATTACAGATAATTATTCAAGGAGAATTAATGGGAGTTAATGGGAGAAGTCTTGTGTTAATTATTTGTTGAGTTTTTGTAACTTTGGAGAATATTTCAGTGATTCACGGGGATGAGTTTTGCTGATTCTTGATGAATCTGGCTGAATCTTGGTGAATTGTGTTGAATCTTGCTGAACTTTTGCTGAATTCCTTGGAGAAAGGACAAGCATTAACATGGGTGATATTTTTTGTACTGATACTGATGATTTTGATGATAGCAATTTTTTTTGGTGATCTTGTAATAATGATATTTCTGATACTGATTTTTTTTTATACTAATATGTGGGAGCCGTAATGCTATCAAGGGAGGTAAAATCTTTTTTGAATTTGGGAGGAACTAACAACACATTACATTTTTTTGTTTTCCTTTTTTTTATGAGTTCAGCAGATAATTGCTTGACATCTAGTGAGTTACGGGAGATAGTGAACAAGGCTGTTGATTTTTTTTTTCTCCTTTTTTGGAAGTTAGCCATAGCTGACACAAGTTTTTTTTTTACCATGGGTGAATTTGAGTTTGTTTTTTCTCTCCAGTTGGTGTGGATATTTTGTAATGTCTCAGTTCATGACTTAGAGTCATTGTTTGGGAACGTGTTCGTGTTTTAGCTATTTGATGCTATAGAGAAATATATGGGAGAATTTTTTGCATGTTTTGAATGCATACGTAATGGCACTACATTTTTTCTCTGGATATTTGTGTTCCAGAAATTGTGAGTTTTCTTGCACAATACCTTTGTCGTATTTGTGACAACTTGGTGAGAGATAGGAAACTTGGTTAAGTTTTCTAGTGGCCTATGTCGTAGTACATATGAAGAAGTCTTGGCTTAGACACTGTGGATTTGGAGTTCTGTTATAATGAGTTGTGGCACATTGGTGATTTTTTCTTCTCTAGAATTTTCTAGATCCAGTTTTTATTTGCCGAGTTTTTGCCCTTTTTTTTAGCAGTTATGCTAAATGGAGAGAGTTTTTATAGTTTTTGACTATAACATTGAGTTATTCTCTGGAGAATTGGAGTTATAATTGAGATATATTTGGAGTTATAATTGGAGGTATATATTATTTTGGAGTTATATTTTGAGATATAATATATGGGAGATATATTTTTGGCCATTGTTTAATATTTGCCAATAATGTGATGAGAGCTATATTTAGTTCAATTATTTTGCAGCCGTCTTTGTTGCAAATGGAGACACATATTTGGAGATTATGGGGCAATATTTGTGAGTATGTGAGTTAGTTGCCTTGAGTGCACATTTTTTGGAGATATATTTTTTGGAGCCTTGTTTTGTTTCACATGGAGTTATTGGGGAAATAGAGGTAAATATTTAGTATTTGCCGAAATAGAGGTGATTATTCTCTATTCCTGGAGTGGTGTTTTTTTTACTGACATGTGGCTATTGGAGAAATAAGAGAGAAATATAGGGGGTTGGTTATTAACCAAATGGAGGAAATATTTTTATAACCGGAGTGGTGTTATTATTAATATGGTGAAATATATGGAGCTGGAATTAATCTTGGGTGGGTGACCCTTTTTTTTGTGGTTATGGGAGTTTTTTTCGAGACAAGAGAAGATTTCTGTGGTTCTCTTTTTTGGTTTCGTGACTATTTAGAGAGAAGTGGCATTACTGCATTACGAGTCATTTGGAGATGTGTGCATTTTTTATGTTCACAAGTGTGTTATTTTTGGAGAAATATAATTTGGGTAAAGTCATGTTGAGAGAATAAGTCTTTGAGACAAATTTTTGAACACATTAGTCATATCCTGGAGTTAATTCTGTGAAATGTGTCAGTTAGACCTTTTTTTCTAGAGAATCATGAGTTTCCAAACTTATGTCTGACTAGACAATTTTTATGCTACTGTTAGAGCATGCGTCCGCAGGCAATTTTTCTGCTGACAGGCGATGTGATGAGCCGTGTGCTGTTTCTTTTCCTCTGATGATGATAGATCAGAATTTTTGCAATATCTGGAAATGTTGACAATAGGATTTCACGAAAGCGCATGTGTGAGAGTTTGCTTTCTGGCAAATTCCGGGGCTTTACATGGAGCATTTCTTGGGAAAAACGCGGGAGTTATGCATATTATACATGTATTATGTATTTTGTCATTGGGGAAATCTTCTTGTGATTATCCTTTTTTTTTTTATTATTATTTTTCTTCCTTTCCCTACGAGAGATATAATTTGGGGATTGAGCTTAAGTAGCATTTTTTTTTGGACGGGAGATTTGATTTTACCGGGAGATGTAATTTTTCGGGGGTTGCTGCTTACGTAAATGGGAGTTTGACATTAAGTCTCATTGTAATTAATTATTGAGCAGTAAAGGGGTTTTTGCTGTTAAAAGTTGGAGATTTTTTTTTTTTGCTGATTTTGTGGGTTGTTCAAATATCAGAGTTTGAGAGAACATTTTTTGGGTCTGGGTGTTACGAGATTCTTTTTCTTTCTTGAGCTCGTTACGATTTTTTCTTTTTTTTGTGAGCACATTCGAGTTTGAAATATGAGTGCAGAATTCCGTGGAGTTGTTGTGATTTCTGAGTTGTGTGTGAGCTGATGTGTGAGTTTGGAGAATTGAGTTGGAGAACTTGATGTTTTTTTTTTCTTTGAGAGTTATGATAATGACTTATGATTTAGTAGTCATATTAAGGGAGTTAATTGGGAGACGTTCAGTTAGTATTTCTGACTTTTTGAGATCATTGTTTGATGGAAGTAGTATGTCTGGGTTAATTTTCTTAGATTGACCAGTGACTTGACTGACATACTAACACACACCCAAAGAAAAAGTCGTTCCCCGACACCAGCAAGACGTCCACCAGCCGTGAAGAGAGTACTGCCGTCGTGTTGCCCAGGGTGATTACAAGTATTTCCATGATGGTGATCAAGAGAGTTCTACAGCGTGTTTTTTGGGGATCTGCAGAAGCCGTGAGAAGTCTTCTACGATGAGGGAGGCATTCCGTCTTCCTACAGTTGCTACAGCCTGCTATAGCCTGTTGCTGTCTGTTCAGCTACTTGCAGACAAGCAAAGAGGGATATTCAAGAAATGCAGAAAATATGAGAGAAAATGCGTCTTGTGTTATTGGGAGATTAAAGCGTGATAAGACTTTATTTTATAATGCCAGAGACGTGCAGTTTTACTTATATTTTGTTTTAAGCCGGCAAGTGTTTTGTGTTATAAGCAATTTTGCTAGGCGGTGGCTAGCATATAAGGTGGCCGAGCTATCTGTAAGGCCTAGGGTTTTTGATTAATAATATATATATATATATATACATATATAATATATATATATTATATATATATATATATGTATATATATATATATATATATTTATATATGTATATATATATATATTATCGATATATTATATATATATAATTATATATATATATATATGTATATATGTAAGGCCTAGGGTTTTTTGATTAACTAATATATTTGTCCCATGTGTTTCCCTTCCCTGTGACCTATGGAATGTGGAGAACAGTGTAGAGGTGCACTACCTGAGAGTGAAGCTGATGAATGAGTTTCTGGGAATGGCGTGAGATAAAAATGCTTAGTTCGACAAGTCAATGCACGACAGTTTATTAACTCTTCTCAAAGTGCCTTTGTGAAACTGGATGCAGCTAGAACCGTGAGGCGCTATCGAACTGTGTGTTCGTATGTGCGTGTGCGCCTCTTTCTGTTAAAAGTGTCATACCCAAGCCTATGGGAGAATTTTGACAGAGGGCTTCAAAGTCACAGGCAAGATGCCGTGGCATTTGCCGGGAGTTTTTTGTTAACAGTGTTTTAGTGTCCGGTTGTTTGGGTAAGTGTTGAAGTGCTTTGGCCAAAGGGATGGCTTGTTTGATGTCTTGTAAGATGTTCCATTTTGTTAACTTTGTCTTTAAACTTGTGTGTACTTACCGGATTGTGTTCTGATCTTTTGAAACAGAAGGATCTGGATGCTGGGGGGACAAAAAAAAAAAGAATTCCCAGAGGGGTGTAGACTTTTTACTTTTTTTTGGTGACTAGACATTGTACTGTTTTTTGAGTTAGTCTGTAAGACTGGATTGCTTGATTGATTGATTGATTTATTCTTGTTAATAAACGTTAATGTTATGACGCAACTCTCTCATTTTCATTACCTGTTAGAATGGAGAGAAAGAGGTGGAGAGAGAGAGAGAGAGAGAGAGAGAGAGAGAGGGATTGCCGAGAGAGAGAGAGAGAGAAAGGTTATGAGTAATGGGGTGTGTGGGTCTGCCTTCCGTTTCGTGTCCACGCTTACCTTATGAATAATGGGGGGAGAATCCCCCCAGTTACATATATATATATATATATATATATATATATATATATATATATATATATATATATTATAAAAGACTTGAATTTTTTCATTTAAACATGCAAATTTCTGGATGCAAAACTGGTAAAATCTTTATGAATGAAGAGAGAGACCTCGCAAAAACTAATTCGTGGTCATTAAAAGACAGACAAGAGGTCTTTTGTGTTAAAATTGCCTACCATTTTCCCATTGAGCGTCATCCAGAAAGGGTCTTCAATGCCAGAGCTGTGAATCAGCCGTCGATCTGTATAATCCCCTTTTCGCGATCACCAGCTGCTAATGCTCCAGTGATTAATCATGCGCGCTCTCGAGCAATGGTGGCAGATTCTCAAAAAGCGCGCCGAGGGGATTAAGACCTGAAAAACCCCCAGCAGTGTTCGAGGGATTGGAACTTCATTCTTTTATTCGCTGAAAGATCCATTCGAGATCAAAAGCTGATTTCAGGAAGCATATCGACAGCGACGCCGGATTATAATTCACGCTTCACTTCTCTTCACTGGAGGAAGGAAGAAGGATGGAGGTGCTGTTGTAAAGACGTCGACCGTCTTTTATTTTTTCGTTTATTCTTCTCCCTTTTCTATTCCTTGTCAAGTCCTTTCCCCCTTCCCCTCTTTTCATTCTTTTTTCTCAACATCCTGTCTGCTTAGTCATGTTTTGTATGATTCAGAAAATAATTATTACTATATTTCCTTGTATACATTCACACGCACGTAATGTACTTTACCAAGCACATGTACAGATTCACCCAATTAGTGTAAACATCTACTAGGGTAAATGAACATACTGACCATGGAGCAACGTCCGCCAGTAGAGGAAAAAGTTTTAGGTTCGCCGCCATGGGCCAAAATATGCGGATTGGCAAAATCATTAACAAAATCTACAAACTAACGCAGATTCTATTTACTTTTACTCGGGGAAACCATGGAAAAAACATTTATGAGTGGGTAAATATAATGTTTGCCATTTATGTTTTCACTGGCATGTCTTTTTTTTTTTCCATGTTAGTCTAGTGTGTATATCGTTTTAGTGCCATTGGCGCTAGTTCATATAAAAATGTATAAGGAAGCTATACTGCGTTATTCTCTCTAACATCAATACGAATTCTTACAACATCTACTGTTACCACAGCTACATTAATCATTACAGTGATTTCCAAATGACGATAATAATTTTCTTCAGACACAAATATAACTCATTAATATTCCGTGTTTGATAACTTGAAGAAAATTCTCAAAAAGGTATCGTTGGATTTCGATGAAATTCTGCGGATAATTAATTCTATTACGTATGAAGAAAGATAAGACTAAAATTTGTTGAACATCCGTAGTACTTTCTGGATTGAATATCCGTAATACATTTTCAGACCTCAGTGTACAAGAAACCTTATGCAGTAGAGAGCGCGAATGAACAAATGAAAAAAAAAAAAAAAAAATGGAATTTAGTATTTCTACACAGAATATGAACATGATGCTCTGAGTGGTGTTTGGAATATTTAAGAAATTTCAGCGGATTTTGAAAAAGTCCAACAAAAAATGCCAGCTGGATGAATTTAATCAAACGAGTAAGATTCTTAATTCTACCACAACATTTAAACAAAGAAATGTTACAACACGTCACAACTGCTCTAAATCTCAGCACATGTGATGCTCATAAGGCCGGTTTTATCACCGAACACTGAAATAGGGGATCGAACGTATCAGCCGAGGTGGTTGACGATGATACACCTTATGTTCAAGGTCCTCAGGAGCCATATTACTATGTCGAGATAGGTGCAATCATCATAATCCCCTGCCGAGACCAGATGCAAGGTAATCCCAGAGGGGATCCTATCAAACCCAGACCGTAAGGTCTGTCTCTTGGGCAATAATGCTCCTAAATTAGACCCTAAGTACTTTCCGGACGATTCTAGAATGATCTGACTTAACGTGAGATTTAGCTCCCCCATTAAAGAGTTTCGACTCCGGTCCTACTATTCAGAGAGAAGAAGGCTATGGATAGATAGATGAATATGCAAAATAAAAGCAACTATGAACAGAATGACAATAAAGCTCTTATTTAGCACAGGCTGAAGAAAAAAAATGTAAGGGGGACTGGATTTTGAAATAAAGAAGTTGAGCACAAAAACAATGATAAACACACACACACACACACACACTATATATATATATATATATATAATATATATATATATATATATATATATATATATATATTAGGGCTGTTGCCTCGTATAATAAGGCACCCTATGAGGTAATGTTAGACTTGCGATAATCTTACGCTAAGTCGGTTGGTATTGCACTTCCATATTCATTGGAGTGTCTTGGGGTTTGTAGATCACTTACGAGTCGTGTATTATCTTCTTTGGTTATGACGACGATGTGTTAAACTCATGATGATTCGGCAATGATGTGAGGTTCTAGTAGAAACCACGAAGTACAAAAAATACTTATATTCTCTGAGATTACATGGTGAAGATCAGGTAGGATTGTACAGGTCTTCAATGACGATAGCTTGATCGCTTCTGCCAATGATGATGGCTAATTCTATTCTGTTCTGTTCTACATGATAAAGCTTAGGTAAAGAGGTACAGGTCTGCCAATAATGATGGCTAACTCTATTCTGACTACCATCTTGGTTACAAAATTCATAAAGGAAGCAGACAGTAGCTCGAAATTACGAACATACAATCAGATGACATAGTTATAATCACGTAGGCCGCTTGAGCTATAGGTCACGGTGTTTGTCTCAAGCAGGAAGCTTGGACTAAAGTTTATAAACAATTGAATGACTACAGGTGACGGCACGTCATCTTAGCCTACATACTTTATCGTCTCTGGTCTGATCACATTCCTGCAAGCAATCTGGGTTGAACCTCTTCGTTAGGTTTTAGTCTTTTATTATTATATGGAATAACATTCCATATTTTTATTTTATGTAATCACTTACATAAAAGCTCGGTCAGCTACCAAAACCAACCACTGAATATTACTCAAGCTTGACTTGCATTTGACTTATAGGAGTATGATACAGACACTATGTGAATATATAGAGTATATAGAAAATATATATATATATATATATATATATATATATATATATATATATATATATATATATATATATTATATATATATATATATATAGGGGCTGTTGCCTTGTATAATAAGGCACCCTATGAGGTAATGTTAGACTTGCGATAATCTTACGCTAAGTCAGTTGGTATTGCACTTCCATATTCATTGGAGTGTCTTGGGGTTTGTAGATCACTTACGAAGTCGGTATTATCTTCTTTGGTTATGACGACGATGTGTTAAACTCATGATGATTCGGCAATGATGTGAGGTTCTAGTAGAAACCACGAAGTACAAAAAATACTTATATTCTCTGAGATTACATGGTGAAGATCAGGTAGGATTGTACAGGTCTTCAATGACGATAGCTTGATCGCTTCTGCCAATGATGATGGCTAATTCTATTCTGTTCTGTTCTACATGATAAAGCTTAGGTAAAGAGGTACAGGTCTGCCAATAATGATGGCTAACTCTATTCTGACTACCATCTTGGTTACAAATCATAAAGGAAGCAGACAGTAGCTCGAACATACGAACATACAATCAGATGACATAGTTACTAATCACGTAGGCCGCTTGAGCTATAGGTCACGGTGTTTGTCTCAAGCAGGAAGCTTGGACTAAAGTTTATAAACAATTGAATGACTACAGGTGACGGCATGTCATCTTAGCCTACATACTTTATCGTCTCTGGTCTGATCACATTCCTGCAAGCAATCTGGTTGACCTCTTTAGTTTTAGTCTTTTATATATATGGAATAACATTCCATATTTTTATTATGTAATCACTTACATAAAAGCTCGGTCAGCTACCAAAACCAACCACTGAATATTACTCAAGCTTGACTTGCATTTGACTTATAGGAGTATGATACAGACGCTATGTGAATATATATAGATATATAGAAAATACTTATAAGTAAAAAAAAAATTCATGGTGTACACAAATATAGATTCAAGTAATAAGATATAAAACTTAATATGCAAATGATAGTATTCGTAAATAATAGTGATCACGTGATATATACTGATACAGTTTTTCACTTCATCTCATTAAGATACATATGCTACAGAAAAATACTAATGGTACTCCTGATAACATGATAAAAATCATATTTTAACTGATAAAAAATTTCATATATGAATTGATAAAATTATTAATGTTTATGCTGATTGATTCGTTGATTTTTATGCTAACTGTTATATGTCTGCAGTTATTGGTAAGATAAAAGGAAACAGATTGATTATAGGCTACCTGATTTATTTATACATATGTATATGGATTCATATAATTATGATTAATATATGTGCACTTTAAATAGATTCCTAGTGCGTACATGCAAAGATATATTTCGATTCTGTTATTTATGATAATTTATATATATGATACATGATACTTTATATATAGGATACATGACCGAGGTTATACTACTACACATTTAACTAGCGTTCGAACAACTTTTCGTCCATTACACAGTTCCAGACAACCCCCTATAGCCAAATGAAATGGCCAATTCCAAATGATTAAAACAAGGGGAAAATTTGCCTGGGCGGGGTCCAACGTTCTATTTTGCGCTCATACTTGTTCTCTGCATCCTAAGCCACACGAATACGTTCGCGATGAATAAAATCATCCCCAGCACGAGTCCTTCGCCAGCAATGTAGAGTTGAATATCCTTCTGGTCGTAATTGTCGGAAGTATGTCCCTTTTGTAGTCGATTTCCGACAGCCGCTGGAGTGTTCCGCATTAAAACGAGATTAACGACGGGATACGGGTGTCGGTCGAAGAAGTCCACGAGATAAACTTGTTCACTTATGATGGTGCTTATTCCTTTCACATTATAGGCGGTTGTTACTTGACTGCCGTCGTCCGCAGCGACAAACAATTTTTTGAAGTTGCGATGTGAAACTCTCGTACTGCAGGATACTGTAACCAGGTTCCATTAATCAGCCTGCAAGTGAAATTATACTTGTCACAAGGGCAAAGTAAATTCAGAACATCAAATACGGGAGGGAGAGAGCCATTAAGACCAGACTTAACCCAAATGAATTCACTGATATTTTATGGAATTCAAAAGTCAGCTGTACAAACTTTTTTATCCATGGCATTAACAATGAGTGAACCTATCCAGGTCTATGATGACTGTAAAAATATCCATAATTATAAAAAATAAACAGATATCAATACGAATCCCAAAGAAAATTCGATATTACTGGTAGTAAGTTACTAGACAAAGAAGTGTGAAACGGAGCTGTTTGTAAGATTGCCAGGCAACATAAGAGTCAAATAGAATATTAATCACGATTCTGTATTTCTCTATGCTAACTGAAGTTAAGTTGTAATAAAATCCGATCCTATGTGCCTCTAACAAAGGTTTCATATTCAAATTTCTTGCTCACATCCTCTGAGGTTAATTTCTAGGCAGGAGATGCTTATGAAAGAACCCACTATGTAACTAATTTCTATATAAACTTTGGGTTTTTCAAGAAATGTGATATTTTCCCATGAATGTGATTTACTTGAATTGTCATAGGCTAATGTTGCAAGTAAATTTTTCATATACATGACCTGATACTTCTAAATGTCCGTTTACCAATGTCATAAGCTGAATTATTGACTCTAATTGTCTATGAGGTTCAGAAAAAAATTAATTCATTTTGATGTTATAGAAATTCTATTTGCTTATTTTGTTCATTAATTTTAAAATGATTGCAAGTCCTAACTAAAGTTGCATTGCGCATAAGGATAGACACTTGTACCTAACGTCTGCCTTGCCCAAGAGAAGTTCGGGCTAAGCATTCCTTTCTCCAGCCAACCTGCTTTGGAAGCGGTTTATTGAGGTTAAAAGGAACAATGCTGATCCGGCAACGCGTCATGCACCTTCAGAACTGATGACGTCGTCATCTGGCAGGAGATTGCTCTCAGCCAGCTAAGAGTTACGTTACTTGCTGTAATAAATACGACTTTAGTATAAATTGGGTATATTTGTTTTAATACTCGACCCACACGAGAAGAATGTCTGAAAAAAAAAACAGTACCAAAATTGAACAATATATTAGTTTCATGTTGGAAATCTGCATGATTGTAAATAAATGTAATTATGTTAAATTAGATATTCCTTATTCAAACTAATGAAAAAAGGTTTCCATACAAATTCTATATATATTATTTGCCCTGTAAGATTGATATAGGATTATTCCATAGATATAAATTTTCACTTCTAGACTTCCTGACTTTAAAATCTATTTTATTTTATTTTGTTTTATTTATTTATTTTATTTTATTTATTTTTTTTTTCATTGACTACGAATATAAATCACCGGGACAGACAATATGTCAGTAGGTTTAGATATGTGTTTGAACTTTTAGCTTATTTGTCATTACTAAAGCGTTAAGTTAGAGTTCAAATCTTTACGCATATATATTTGGATATTTAATTAACCTATAGTTACGTTTTGTTTATTGATTTTATCGTGATTCCTTTTTTGTTATAATTTGTAACCCTTCCGACTTCTTACGGAGTGTATTATATCGACTCCACTTGTATCCATATTTATTTTATTTTTTTATGTTTATTTATTTATATATTTTTTCTATATATAGATTTGATAAATTAATAGTTGGCTTGAATATGTGGAAAAGTGTTCTAGCAGCGTACCGTATAAGGCTACTTGCGGTATCAATTCTATAGATACAAGATATGAATGATAAAGGTATTTAAAACCATGAGAACCGCTATAATCCAGTTCGGATCCAATATCACGAGTTGTAACTCGTAAGACATTGACACTTCCTATTTATCTCTTATTCTACCAAACCGATTGACTCTGGGTGATAAAGTATGGTAGTGGTTTTCATAATGGAAAGGAATTCACACAACGAGTTAAGGAGATTATTATTGATTTACACCACCCGAGTCAGATTATCATGTGATGAATTCCATGTTTACTGATTTAGCACTCATAAATATTCCTAGCGCACTCAATTGCGGGGTGTTTGTTTTTTAGTGCTATTAATTCTTCTTATAAACGTATCAAGGCGACTATTAACACTAAAAGGTGTTTATTTCCTCTGTCAGACTCGTAATTCTGTTAATAATTCTATGTGTATTCTTTCATTGATTGATTTGGCACGGGATAGGCCCTTAAACTGACAGGTGTCTCAGTGTATCCCTTGTTTTCATGACACATGTTACAATTAGTTATGTGCTTTTTATATCTGTAAGCATTGTAGGCCAGTAAAACAGTGATTTGGCTTTCTGTGACATAATAGGGAACCCTGGATGACGGAATGCAACCAGTTTAGGACGATTGGTATGAAAGAGATTATTACTACTACCTGGTCGTTAGTCATCTGCTGTGTTCTTCGGGTTTTCCTCGTCACGGACCTACATATAATATTACATTTGATTACATAATTCTGATACACATACTTTAAATATACTTTTGCTTTAGGGTTTCCGTTCGAAGTATTTATTGTTTTGCTTAGCTGCGGACCCTTGTTTCCGTTCGAAGTGTTTATTGTTTTGCTTAGCTGTTGACCCTGTTTCTGTTCGAAGTGTTTATTGTTTTGCTTATTGCTGTTGACTCTTGCTTTGTTCAGTTTGTAACAGTTCAGCGCTCCAACCCAGATATTCAATGCTCGTGATCTCTATGGTTAATGAATTTTCTTGTTTAGATACGGCATGGATATTTCTATATCTTTTAGTCCAATTAATGGTTCTTTGCAGTATGGTGCGGGATTGTGGGATAATGCGTCAGCTATGATATTTGCTTTCCCAGGTAGATATCTTAACTTGGCTCCAAAACCTGAATGATCATATGTCACCGAATTCCTTTGGGGCTGTGATTAAAGCCTTTGAAAAACTCGGTAAGTGACTTATGGTCAGTAAGGACTTTAATAGGATAGCCGTAGATTATGAACTTAAAATGTACTAGTGAGTTAACGATACCTAGCCCTTCCTTGCCTATTACTGCATATTTACTTTCAGAGGGCTTTAGTTTAGGAAAGAACTGTTTATCATATTACTGAAGTAGTACCCCTCTTACCCCTTGGTCTGAGGCGTCTGTTGCAATAAAAAAAATTCCTTATTTAAATCAGGGATTTTTAAGTTAGGTGAGCTGCATTATTCCGCTTTTAAGATATCGAACGCCTGTTGATGCTTTTCAGACCATAATAAATCTACGCCCTTCTTCGTAAGATCCGTTAAAGGAGCTGTCATGATTGAAGAGTTACATATTTACATACGATTGTAATACCCACTACAGCGCCTCAAGTGCTGTATCCCCCTTTTACGTTAATAGGTACCGGAAGTTATGAATAGCCGACACCTTACCATGGACTACTTTAAGACCTTGACTAGACACATAAAACCTAGATAAACATGTTTGGTTTTTAAAAACTCCCATTTAGATATTTTACTCTGAGATTATTTGTCTTTGTCTCTGTAGCACTAGCTCTAGTTTATGTGAATGTACTTCTAAGGTATTTAGAAAAGATTATAAGACCAACCATATAAGCATGTAGGGTATCCCTAAAAGTCTCCAAACACTATATTGTAATTGGGGCGCAACGTAAGCCGGAGGCATACGTAAAAACTGATAATGTCCCCTGAGTGTGCTGAAAACGGTGTATGAGGTACAATCACTTAGGTCATGGTATCTGGTAAAAGCCTTTAAGTAAGTCCAAGCTGGTGAAAAATTTATTCTAACCTAACAGAGATAAGATGTCGTCGGTACATGGCACTGGAAACTATCGGAAGTCGTTTCCTTGTTTAAGTGACAGAAATCTACGCAGATACGCCAAGTCCGATCTTTTATGGCATGACGTTTGAGGGAAAAATTATATGGGCTTATTTGAGTTCCTAATGACTCCTATTACTAACATTTTTCAACTTCGTCATTTATCCTTAGACCGTATTTTGTGTTAAATTACATCCGTTTTCCCCAGAGATCACTCGCTAGTGGAGAAACTTCTTGGTATTCAGATAAAAGATTAAAAAAAAAAAAAAAAAAAAAAATTCTGCTGAATCACCTCTGCTTGAATGACTTTACGGATATTACTTTAGATAGAGTATAAGAGAGATTCATCTACGACTGGTTGGGCGGGATTAAAAATTAGCAACAATAAAAAAAATGCGATATTTATATGTACAGGTTTTGTGGATTACTAGATTAACTTGTTGCTGCGAGTCAACCGTGTCTAGGGCTTTGTTCGCGGAAATCGTTATATTTCAGAGTGTCGGGAAGGATTAAAATTTCAGATCCCAGCAAAGTCTTTTTACACGCACTAAGACATTCGAGGGTGCATGCTTCTCGAGATTTTGCGTGCAAACTGCGACTGCGGTTGTGGGAGATTTCTGTTGGGTCATTTGAACAATGTTACGATTTATGAGACAAATGTGTAGTTCCTCTATATAAGTTATTATTTGACTAACTTTTTTTTTTTTTTTCAAAATGGATTTTAATATGTTTGAAGGTTTATAGAATTTTCCTTTGATAAACACACCTTATTTTGCAGGAGGTAAGATAATATTTTGTATACCCCTAGATGGATATCTTACAATTACACTCGATGTTTTTTATAACTATAGAGGTATCTGTAAGCGCTTGCTTATCCGGACTTCTTATTAGGGAAGTTCGAACAACAGACGGTGAGTCTGTAAATACAGGATATTATGTGTACTAAAGGAATAAAACAAGATATTCTAATTTTTACGGCGCGTACAGTCGGGCTTAATCCACCACTACTCATAATAACTTATGTATTAAAAAAAAAACGATTACTTGATACGGTCGTGTGATTCATAGGAAATTCCTTTTCAATTCAAAAAGGTATTGGCATAAAAATAAAAGGTATGGCATAAATGATCCAACATCGCTTTTCCTTTCCGCTGAAGTCGCTTATGTGGAATGTGCTTTGCTTGCTACACTCGGCAGATCTGACTGAAACTGACCGTTGACTAGGTGACACAGTAACCGAGTTTGCTTTGTTTGATTCTGATATTTAGGGCTACTGTTTACCATCAGCAACGTATTGTGTGTTTTAACATTCTGTTGTTGGTTACGTATAAAGCAACGAATGTATGAATGACGAACTATTAGGAACTGAGCGATTACTATTAAGACAAGTTATCTCTACTGCATTAAATTTTAACTGTTTGTACTTGCTGTTGTTTACTTCATTCTTTGCTAAAATTTGAAATAGTGAGGGATCCTGGTCAGCGCATTTAGCCTAATGAAAGTTTTTTACAGACATGTTATTCCTTGCAATCCAGCCGTATTTTTAAAGTTAAGTTGAGTCACTGAGGTTCGATATTTTATATAACTAAAAAAACTCAAGGCTAAAACTGCGATTGGGACTTTGCAAAGGAGCATTTATTGTCATGACCCGAAATAGTGTTACCTCTAATTTATCTAGATTTGTATGGGTGTTCCACTTGTTTTTGTGTGTTTTCTAATCACTACGGTGCCTAACGACCCTATCCATGCATCTGTATAAATACAGACGTCCACTGCGTAAATGCATATTCACTGTTTAATATGATTTGTTACGTAAAGGATTAATAATCACCCAAAATGATAAAATTAACACAGTATATGATTATGATATTTCAGTAGAACTTCTGGAAACAGGAACTCAAAGATAAAAAACTCGCAGTAGCGAAATCTCAATGATGTAGATAATTTCTGTAAAAAAGTAAGATTAAGAATGTCTCGTAACTTCAGCCACAGGAATAACGAAATTCGACCTGCAAAGGAAACACTCAGTTACTCCAAATGAATAAAAAATTGTACTTAGCTTGCTTTTGTGGGAAGTCACGGTGTTCCGATAACGACACACGGCCTTGGCCCTCCTTCTCTGTTTAGCGGATGACTGGTTTGGCTTCAGTTTCCCCCGTGCGCGTTGTTTGGATGATTCGAGCCCTTGAAGATCCGATGCTGCCGACGCGTTCGGTTTGTTTCTTGAAGTGCCGGAAACGCTCAATAACGATTTTTTCTTGAATGATTCTAATGAGAGACGAAGCTTGCGTTGCCGTAGGAAGAAGACACGTCGGGTTTGTTTCTTGAAGTTATTCACTACTGAAAACGCTCACTAAACGATGATACTAAGTTGCTTGAAGAATCTCTTGCTTTCGTCGTCGTTGACTTCTGATGATACTTTATTCATTATTCTGGTTTTTCTTCGGAAGACGTTGTAGAGTTCTTGTTGTTTTCTGAAGTTGCTCACGAAACGATGATACTAAGTTGCTTGAAGAATCTCTTGCTTTCGTCGTCGTTGACTTCTGATATACATTATTCATTATTCCGGTATTTCTTTGGAAGACGTTGTAGAGTTCTTCTGGTAATCTGCCACCAAAATTAGGGCTGTTGCCTCGTATAATAAGGCGCCCTATGAGGTAATGTTAGACTTGCGATAATCTTACGCTAAGTCGGTTGGTATTGCACTTCCATATTCATTGGAGTGTCTTGGGGTTTGTAGATCACTTACGAAGTCGGTATTATCTTCTTTGGTTATGACGACGATGTGTTAAACTCATGATGATTCGGCAATGATGTGAGGTTCTAGTAGAAACCACGAAGTACAAAAAATACTTATATTCTCTGAGATTACATGGTGAAGATCAGGTAGGATTGTACAGGTCTTCTAATGACGATAGCTTGATCGCTTCTGCCAATGATGATGGCTAATTCTATTCTGTTCTGTTCTACATGATAAAGCTTAGGTAAAGAGGTACAGGTCTGCCAATGATGATGGCTAACTCTATTCTGACTACCATCTTGGTTACAAATCATAAAGGAAGCAGACAGTAGCTCGAACATACGAACATACAATCAGATGACATAGTTACTAATCACGTAGGCCGCTTGAGCTATAGGTCACGGTGTTTGTCTCAAGCAGGAAGCTTGGACTAAAGTTTATAAACAATTGAATGACTACAGGTGACGGCACTTCATCTTAGCCTACATACTTTATCGTCTCTGGTCTGATCACATTCCTGCAAGCAATCTGGTTGACCTCTTTAGTTTTAGTCTTTTATATATATGGAATAACATTCCATATTTTTATTATGTAATCACTTACATATATATATATATATATATATATATATAATATATATATATATATATATATATATATAATATGTATGTATGTATGTATGTATGTATGTATGTATGTATGTATGTATGCAAGTGATTACATAATAAAAATATGGAATGTTATTCCATATATATAAAAAACTAAAATTAAAGAGGTCAACCAGATTGCTTGCAGGAATGTGATCAGACCAGAGACGATAAAGTATTCTAAGATGACGTATACAATAAAGTAGGCTAAGATGACATGCCGTCACCTGTGGTCCTTCATTTGTTTTGAAAACATTAGTCCAAGCTTCCTGCTTGAGACAACTACCGCGACCTATAATTCAAACGGCCTACGTGACTTGTAATGTGTCATCTGCATGTATGTTCATATGTTCGAGCTACTGTCTGCTTCCTTTATGATTTGTAACTGAGATGATAGTCAGAGTTGAATTAGCCATCATCATTGGCAGAAGCGATCAAGCCATCGTCATTAGAAGACCTGTACAATCCTATCTGATCTTCATCATGTAATCTCAGAGAATAGAACTATTTTTTATACTTCGTGTTTTCTACTAGAACCTCACATCAGAAAGAAGATATCATCATGAGTTTAACACATCGTCGTCATAACGAAAGAAGATACTTACTTCGTTAGTTATCATGAAACCCCAAGACACTCCAATGAGAATGGAAGTGCATAACCAACCGACTTAGCGTAAGATTATCGCAAGTCTAACATTACCTCATAGGGCGCCTTATTATGCAAGGCAACAGCCCTAATATATATATAATATATATATATATATATATATATATATATATATATATATATATATATATATATTATGTATTAAGCCGCCATCACCTCTACTGCAGGAACCCATAAGGAAGGGATTCTTATGGATAGGATAGTAAGGGCTACGAATCACCCTACGAGATAAGAATTCTTGGGATGGGGTTTAGGAAAAGGTTAGCTCAGGAACTCGCAAGTTAGAGTGATAAAGACATCCAAATGATCGTTAGCCTATATGTCCCATCGTTCTAGAGGTGACTTACAACTCCAATCTTGCCTAAGAGCTGTTTACTGGTATCAGAACTTTTCCAGCACAAGTGTTCACTCAAAGGATTCACGCCAAGCACTCGTGGATCATGTGGGACAAACAAGCAGTCTACAGCTAACCTTCGATCTGCGCAGACGTGTGCCTGGTCTCTCTAAGAAGGATACGTTACACTACGTATCTCTGAAGCCACTGGTATCAAAGGGGTAGAAACACCAAGTTCAGTTGTTGAGGAACGACCAATCAACGCCGCTTTTCATTGCAAAGTCTGTGCAATGTGGAAGATAACACTGTATGTGACTGTGAATTAACCTGCAAGTACCAGTATACTTTCCCTAAGACTAAAACTTCTTATTTTCACTTTCTTCTCTCTCCCCACCAGGTAAATCTCTTAAACTCCCGCTACTATGCAGTTGTGTGTTCCTTGTCGTATAAACTAAATGATTTATATTTCTTTGCATGGTTTAAGTTAGGGATAGAATACCCTTTGCTTTTAAAGATGAAGTAAAAAAACTCCCTCTATAGTGATATTACGTTTAACTGGAATAATCTATTTCCAGAACCGGGTTGTCTCCCCCCCCACCCACAGTTCTGCAACCACCGCCTTTGCGATTCTTGCCTCGAAGAGGCCCTCACTCCGTTGAAACCAAACCATTGGCTCTCGTTGTCTATTGCAAGAATGTCACTCTAGGGCCAAGGCTCTTCATTTACGATTCATAATTATTTAGAACACCATTTTGAAAGCTATGCAGTTATCCTGTAATGATGTTTCTTTGATTACCAATTGTCCTACTGGTTTGCACGCCAGTCAACATTTATTCCAGTGTGTAAATCTCCTTACTAGCCCTAGATATCCTATGTTGTGTTGACTGTTTGTTGCGATTGCATCACTTAATTTGGTAGGCTGGCTTGTATCCCAGCCTTCAGTTATGTCATTGCTCACTGTGCAAATGACGACCTGCTTTATTGTTTAAACGTAAACTACTGTCTCAATCAACAATGTTTCTTACATTTCATTACGGATTCAGTTGTGTTTAAGTGCCCTTAAAGCCAGATATACCCCCTTCCCCTCTATATCCCCAACCCCGAAGTACAAAGCGTTTCGTCTCTGCTTGATCTCCCAGCAGCATCTCACTTAGCTGCCTCATTTCAGAGGCTTCCCTTGATCTCATGAGACAAGGTGATGGCAACTGACGGCCCACAACTGATCTCGTACAGATAACGACTGCTCTGCAAAGAGCGTTTCCGGGAGTTGGTCGAAATCTTCGAAAGAAGAGACGCGAGGGAAAGCCCTGTCAACCGGATGAAGAAAAGAGGCAAGGAAGATGAAGAGAAGGCGACTTAGATAATAATATGATGCTTGGAAAAGGTGGCATACTAAAAAGCGTTTTATATATAAGCGCAATAAGGGGTCTGAACTGAGATTACTATAATTTATAAAGAGAGAGAGAGAGAGAGAGAGAGAGAGAGGTTGTCTCTGATGACATTTCCATACTGCTGAATTTTTCATGAAGAAAAGTAGAGAAGAAGAACTTGGATCCAGCAATCAAGCTTCATCGTTCAATTGCACACAATCCAGGTAAGGCTGTGTTGCCAACACACAACTGTGAGATGAATTTCCGATGGTAGAAAGGATTCGAACTTTGTCTAAACCTATACTTTGTACACGGATCAAAATTCTCCAACGTTGACGTCTAAGCAAAAAATAAAATCTCCGAATGACACAGTGCTGAGACAGGATACAATTACGATAACTCTCAGTTTGTTTTTGTTTTTCTGCTAAGATGAATAATGAACCAGGTAAAATTTCCAGCGCATCCTTTTAAATAATGATAACTAGCATCCACTCAAACGAGAGAGAGAGAGAGAGAGAGAGAGAGAGAGAGAGAGAGAGAGAGAGAGAAATGACCAACTTTATGTAGATTAGAAAATAGCAGTCTAAAAAAAAGAAAGACTTTATTTTAGCCTCAACCCTTCTCCTCTAACTTTGATATTTACATTCAATTTCCCATGAATTAAAAGAGAACGAGTTAGTCTAACAGTTCATTAGGCAGTCAATAAACCAATCAAACAATTTAGGACCTTAAAGTTGCGAAACGAAGAGGAATCGAGAGGTTTATTGAATATGGAAAGAAGATGGATTTTAGGACTTAAATATCAGCGTTTAGTTATGAGAATAGATTTAATATGAAACTTATAAAAACTCCAATAGCTGAAAACTTAATACAGAAAAATAATCATGTGAATAGCCAAAATCAATGGTGTTTAATAAGGTCTTAATGAAAAAAAAAAAAAAAAAATACAAACCGATCGACACCTGTCCCTACACACACACACATGTATGTGTGTGTGGGGTTAGTTGGTGTATGTATAGAATAAAATGGAATGGAATATGGAATTTAGTCTTGAAGCCAAGCACTGGAATCCAAAGAATTATTCAGCGTGGTGTATGCATGTGTACGTATGTATTCACTCATTTGAGCTTGGCTGTATCACCGTTCTTCTAAGAAACACAGCACACGAGGATATGCATTCGTTTTAAGAGATAAGTTCCACTTACAATACTTCCTTCACAAAAGAAGTAAAATGGAAAAAAAAATTGACATTCTTGAAACTAATTGGCGAAGAGGCGCAACTTTCCTGCCCGATTGTACATTTCGCAAGAGTCCCCTCGACTGAAAAGGAAGATCAAACTCTTCGCTCGAAAGGATTTAGAAATGGATGAAAAGGTATCCCTGGACAGCTCCTTTCAAGGAATAATGAAGAACTAAGATTAATCAAGATTCAAAGGGAGGAAGTTCACTTCCATTGTCGACTTCTTCTTTGAGCTTCAATATGCAAGATATCAAAAACGTGCTGTCATTGTCTCCTACGTCATTAGAGAAGGAGTAACCTAGTGTGTATATATATATATATATATATATATATATATATATATATATATATATATATATATATATATATATATATATATATATATATATATCACTGTTCACTTTGTCATGAGAGAGAGAGAGAGAGAGAGAGAGTTTTTAATGTTAAGTCCTTCAATTAAAATTCAATTACGGAAAATGATAAGGCACAGGGAAAGAGCTTTATGTTAGTATTATGAAGGAGAGAGAGAAAGAAGAGAGAGAGAGAGAGAGAGTTTTCAATGTTAAGCCCTTCGATTATAATTCAATTACGGAAAATGATAAGGTACAGGGAGAGAGCTTTATGTTAGCATTATAAAGAGAGAGAGAGAGAGAGAGAGAGAGAGAGAGAGAGAGAGAGAGAGAGAGAGAGAGTTTTTAATATTAAGTCCTTCAATTAAAATTCAATTACGGAAAATGATAAGGTACAGGGAGAGAGCTTTATTTAGTATTATAAAGGAGAGAGAGAGAGAGAGAGAGAGAGAGAGAGAGAGAGAGAGAGAGAGAGAGAGAGAGAATTTTTCAATGCCCCGTGATATCTGATGAAGATATTCAAGAAAGCAGTGGAATATAGAACAAAAATTAGCTTTGTGATATATTCAGGGCGTGCCTTGGGCTCTTCGCTCACAAGCAGTTTTGTCTAAATGAGAGGAAATAAAGGGAACCTCCCCCACACAAAAAATGTCATTTTATAAGTTTTCCTTTATACTGTTGTATTTCTTTCTTATTCTTAAGGCAAACATAAAAGATACAAGTTCTGTATTACGGCAAATTACAATGACACGTTTGATGGATACTTTTCAAAATATGAAAAACAATAAATTCATTAAATTAACTTTTTATGCATACACAGGCAGAGATACACCGACAACCCCGACAAAAAAAGAAAAGAAAAAAAAGACAAGTTTTAATACACAACATGTAGTATGTGGAACATATCTTCTTTTTCATGCAGAGGATAAAAGACAAAGAATGAACCCAAATACGAAGGAAATCCTAACTGAAGAGACTGAGAGAATAAAAAAAAAACACTGAAAAAACTCAGACAATTACGAAAATTGAATAATAAATTTAATTTCTGAGAGCAATTCCAAAAGAATTTTCTCTCAGAAAAGAAAGGTTTAACCTTTAAATTTCGCAAAGCCTCTATCTGTCTAGACTTATCCACCTTCTACGGTTAAATAAATCCTGAATTAATGACCACTGAACTGAACTTCAAGGGTTTTGAGCTAAACCACTTCGGAGAACACGGATAAAATTGGAAACCATTTTACGATAACAGTGACCTAAACCTCTTTTGATTCTTGTTGCGTTCTGCAATTATAAATGCCACAAGTTCTTACTCTTCTTTCCATGAATTCTTGTAGTTGACCGTTACTTTCCCCATCGCAAACGTTCGCTGCTTTGCCATACATCCTTTAACAGTCCTTCGATGCATCACTGATAGTAATATATCCTCTTGTCGTCCTCCCAGTTCATGCTTACTATAATTCTCATGTTATTTCCTTCACTTCTTTATTAGCCATTCTATTTCTCTTCACTCATTACTCTTTGCTTCCCTTACGTTCTACGGATCATGAGAAGCTCATTGATGAGACCTTGCGAAGAAATATTAATCAGGTGCGTTTCATCATCTGAAACCCTCCAGTCCAAGCTGTCGCAATTTCCACATTTCTTCATTTATGATTTCATCACCAGGCTAAAGAATAACAAACATCTTTCTTCATATTTCCGGAGGAGTGTTGCATTTCACAGGTTGTTAGTCCCCAAGGACAGAACTCCATTTACTTTTGATCTTTAATCCTTGATGATCATGCTGCTTTCTCTGTCTGTACCGAGTAATTAGTTTGCACATTAGGAAGAGAAAAGTCTGAAATGTGTTTAATAGTTGATGTGTTTATTTATTTATGAGATAAACGGCATATTATATAACCGGAATTTTTTCCTTGAAGGAAATGAACGTTCTTGTTACCCTTGACATATACTACAGTCTTATTCAGCAATATTATACAGACTTTAAAGGAGACTGCCGTATGAACTTTGAGGATTCTTTTTCGTGTTTTGTTGCCTAAGTTTTCGAATTTACTTACTTTTTTTAAAAAGGAAATCAAGCCAAAAGATTCCTATTGTCACCCGTTTCTGATCATAATGGACGTACTAGGCTCATCATTCTATGAACGGGTGTACATGTAGAAAAAGAAGGCCATGTCTTTCGTATAGGGGTCCCGCCCACACGTTTAGCGATCAAAGACATTCCTTAGCTAATTTCTTTTTGTGTTGTACAAGAGATCACATCCATCGCCAATAGAATTTTCGACATCATCATTCATTTCAGTATGTAGGTTAATAGACACTACCCAAAGATCACTTTCAGTTCCATAATATTGCAAGTATATTGCCCCAGTAAAGCTAGGTGTGTATTTTCTCCTTTAACTTTTACTCATAATTCCCGACTGTTAGCCAAGAATTTCCATCATATTTACTAAAACAAAATGGAATGACTTCTCCGTAACTTAAGACTGAATAGACTTTTAGAAACTGAATAAATAACACACTTAGCTTCAGAAATACGGTAGAATCTAATTATGTTTCTTAGGAGCTCCATCGGTTTACCTGATATTCATAATAGCTACTTTCGACAATTCCGGGAAACTCACAGCTCTTTTTGCAATTATTGCAGTTAAATGTGAACTACTGCGATAGATGCTATAGCAACAGCAGGTTGAGATTGGTTGATGAGAATAGGGCAATTCTCTCTCTCTCTGAGGCTAAATACCAGATTTCGAAGATATCAGCGGCTGATGTTTTCTAAAAATACATCTTGTCGGTCTTTTTATTTGAATAAATAATCACTTCTTACAGCTTTGAAGCATCATACCCCTTATGTCCTACATTACTCAATCCCTCAGATCTCCTCCCACAACGAGAGGAGGGAAAATCCTCAAGCCTGCCCTTACTCCGAAGGAGGAATAACGGGACGAAGTCCAAGAAGAAATGGGAAGGGAGGATCTCGGACAACATAACCTAAGGGCGGGATCGGAAACACCATACGCCCTTTTTTCTCTTAATATATCCAAAGCCCTTCCATCCTCCAAGGTCCTCCCTGTCCAACAGGGAGGCGGGCAGGAGATAAGTGATGTCGGAGGGGCGTAACCCGCTATCAAACGGCACCGTCAAGCCATAATTTGTGCCTCCGACTGCAGGCCCCAGTCCCTCGAATCCTCGAATTAATGAGCGCCTTCTTTCTCAATGGCGCTCCAACTCGGAGGCCTAATTAGATTGCCTTTCCTCCCGATTTCTTTTAATTCATTTCTTTCCGATTGTCGCGCTTCTTTTTAGTTCTCTGTAAAAGAAAACTATTGAGATGGCTTTGTCGATCCGTCCGCACTTTTTCGGTCCGCCCTCAGATCTTAAAAACTGCTAAGGCTGGAGGGCTGCAAATTAATATGTTGATCATCCTCCCTTCAATCATCAAACATACCAAATTGCAGCACTCTAGCCTCAGTAGTTTTTACTTTATTCAAGTTTAAAGTTTGCAATAATCGTGCGTCAGGCACTGCGAAAACACAGGCCACCACGGCCGGCTGGGAGTTTCATACAGCATTACACGCTAACACTTGATTTTCAATTTAATTCTCTCTTTCACTTTACTTTCCCAGCTCTATCCTTTGCCAATACAAAAGTTACACAAAATCCCAGAGGCTACTTTTAAAGCTGCCTCGGTTGCGTGGGTCACGTCTAAGGATCCATACCAGGCCTCTTATTCCCTCTATCGCCTCACCATTCTTAGGGGGATCCTTCTTGCTGGGGTGCTGGCATAAGGCCGCCTTCATCAAATTTATTTCATCAAAAAACATAAGCTTTTGGAGAGTTAAAAAAAAGGGGAGTATTTGCTAGAATAATTACCAATCTGCATAAAAGCAATTACCTAGACTGGAAAAGTTTTAAATATATATATATATATATATATATATATATATATATATATACTATATATATATATATATATATATATATATATATATATATATATATATATCTATATCTATATATATATATATATATATATATATATATATATATATATCTGTATATTATTTATTTAAATATACCTATACAGAAAACAATACATAGTTAACTAGTCACATGCAATACACTAACAAATGCCCATTCTTGCATGCACATACACACGCATCTATCCTCACAAAAGCTTTTATATATAATTAAAATTTCAGGTTTGTCAAATCACCTTTGTATCTTTACTTCAAAACTCAATGTCTGAAAGAGGGCAGTCGACACTGAAGTACGGCAATGTTTCAATAACTAACTTAACACAAAAGAGAAGCGAAAAATATCTTTGGAAGCGACTACTAGAGAACTTGTTTGTACAAACGGGAAGTTCTACAGTCCTCGTCAACAGTCTTCCACATAGCATGGATCTTTTAAATTAGAATGACAACAGATATTAGACATGACTGACCTATTACTAAAATGACACGGTTAGTCTGACCTCCAGGGAACGTCTTTACTTCCTAGGTTAACATTAATGAGAGTTAAATCCACCATGTTTTTCCTTTTCATTCATCAGCAGCTCAGTAAGAAGAGCATTTTTATGATCCCCGTCTGCATCGATCGTTGTTTACCTCTTATATCCAGTCTATTTCACAGTGATCAGGTTTGTAGCATCAATCTAAATTTAGGTTATAACTGTACTTATATATACTATATATATATATATATGTATATATATTATATATATATATATATATATATTATATATATATATAGTATATATATTATATATATATATATCTATCTATCTATCTATCTATCTATATATATATATATATATATATATATATATATATATATATATCTATATATTAGATAGATAGATAGTATATATATATATATATATATAATATATATATATATATATATATTCTCTATATATAAATATATGTATATATATATATATATATATATATATATATCTACATAAAATATCTATCTATCTACTATATCTATATATATATATATATATATATATAGATATAGATATATATAGATATATGTGTATATACATATAGTTATATATATATATATATATATTATATATATAATATATTCATATCTATATATATATATATATATATATATATATATATATATATATATATATATATATATATATATATATATAATATATAACTTTTAGTTATTATATACTATACTAAAATTATAATATCAGTACATGTCATTTGAAAATACAGTATTTTTATTGTTCATTACACTGTGTCATTATCCTACGGGCTTACAGAGTATCATGAGCATATGAAACGACATTCATGCCAATGGACTCTGGATGTAAAAAAAAGTTGCCTATGTTTTATTCATATGTTTTAGTTACAAAATGCTCGCATCATCGCATGCACCCTTTATCAGCACTCATATTTTGGCTGCAAAAAAATGCATCCATCATTACAACTCAGTTGATGTATGCAGAATGCACATTTATATTTTCGAATTTGAATATTAACATATTCGAGGGCAGTGTTTGGTGTCGCCTTTGGATTCAGCATAATTGTCAACAACTATAACATCAACCATAACTGTAGCGACAAATACAGAAGTAACAAGGCCGTAAAATTATAAACGGAGCATAGAAATATACGTTAATGGCTTCAGCAAACCCGTGACATCAGGAATTTTTTACTTTAATCTACCTTCGACCTCTCTTATTCCTCTCAGCGAAAAATCATAATGTTCAGTGAGCAGAATAAACTAATGATCACAATTTTGAAGTGTTAATATCATTTTCCAGTCTAGTTTTCTCGTTAATTCATTTTAACCTCGTAAGAGGATATCTCCCAGTTGGGGACTTCCTGAGAAAACTTTAATAATAATAATAATAATAATAATAATAATAATAATAATAATAATAATAATAATAATAATAATAATAATAATAATAATAATTATTATTATTATTATTATTATTATTATTGTGAGGGTTGGGTCTTCTCCATACTTAGTTATGAAGGAAATTGTATATTAAATTTGTCTAAATGATTATGGTATTCCAGCTTAACTAAATTGGCCTGAAGTATCTTCATGATACAATCTGCACTAGTTAAAGAAATTTAAGAAGAACCACAATACTGATATAAATACATAAAAACAAAAGTAGATGATGACACAAATAACCAAGCTGAATTTGGAGCTTTGTCTTTAACATGTACTGCTGGAATCTTTTTAATAAGATAATAATTACGGATAATATTGTAGAGACAGAGATGGTTTTCTTATTTTATCCTTGAATTCTGGAAACCGACCAAAATGAGAAAAGGGAGACCACGATTGGCTGTTTGTCTAACTGGCTCGAGCTAATTGTAGTACAGGTCCACTTCCATTTACAAGTTTAGCAATGCAGATGTCGTGATTTTCCTACACACAGAAAGCATTATTTTCACACAAAATCTGGATTCTGTACACACCCACACACCCATACACCCACATTTGAAGGGTTAAATGCCCATGAATAAAAAAAAAGGCAATTTTCACGTACGAACATCCATGCACATGCAGAAGATATCTAAGATGACCTGATTCACAGCTTCGTCCTGCCATGGAGGTATGATGACCTTTCTGAAGTCCTACAGTTTATATCTAATATGCTATAACGGAGTCTCTCTCTCTCTCTCTCTCTCTCTCTCTCTCTCTCTCTCTTTATTCTTTCCCCATCTGCGACGACCCACAGCATCGTCCTGACCCTATGACATCTAATTCACGATTTGGGTCAACATACGCACGTACACACAAATACCCGTCATTCTTTCCTAGCACAGAATCGAACCTGATGATTCTGGGCCGCAAACAAACAGCAAGTACACAACAGTACATGCGAAAGGAAAAAGCCAGAATGTTCCATTATCCCAAATTCGTACAAGACTTCAACTCGAGTGCACATTCCAAGCTTTTAGAGGCCTGTCCTCATTTCCAGCGGTGTCCTGTAACTCTTTGCATTTCGTTTCAGGTCATCAGTTTTTTTTTTTCCCCCGGGCCATTTTGGTTTACTCACTGTTCGGTTATCCGAAAATTCGCTGGTGAGAATTTCAGTTCTCCAATCAGTCTATCCAGCCATGGTATTTATCTTAGCTACTCTGTCTGTCTGTCTGTCTGTCTGTCTGTCTGTCTGTCTGTCTGTCTGTCTGTCTGTCCTGTCTGTGCACAAAAGTAATTTTATTTTTGCTTTATGGCAAGAAATATCTACTGCAATAGCGTAGGTTTGCCTTTGGCCAATAAGAGAACAGGAATATAGTGCTTGCCATGTAAACAAGAACATCTACTTCTTTATTACTATTATTATTATTATTTATATATATATATATATATATATATATATATATATACATACATAAATATATATATATAGATATATACATATATATATATATATATATATATATATATATATATATATATATATAATACATTTGAATGCCTGTGCATCAATGATTTTTTCCGTAAAAATATTACTTCTTTAGCGTTATGTTAATGTCCATAGTGTAAATGCTGTTTTTTTTTTTTTTTAAACACGCAAAATTCCCCCAAAAAATTATTGCGGTTGTAAGCCAGTTAAAGAAAGAGTCGGGAATGGTAATTAAAATGCAGATTTAAGGCAATATAATGAAAACAAAACTCGGCTAAGTTGCATAGAAACAATAATAATAATAATAATAATAATAATAATAATAATAATAATAATAATAATAATAATAATAATAATAATAATTGCTAGACGAGAAACAACCCCGACATAAAACAATGCATTGCATTTATTTATAAAATTGCCGTTTCATTTTCACACCCATTAGTAATTAAATTCATTGGGAAATTACCAGAGAATCCATTAAATAATGAAATTACATTCCTCTATGCGCCCAGAAGCTGGGAAAGCACAAATGTACGAAGAACCGACTTCAAGGAGTAAACACAGGTTACCTTAATCCACAAAAAAAATAGTAACTGAATCGTAGGTCTTGGGGAGAGAAAATGTTGACGTATGAGTGAAAAACCTGGCAAGAAAACGAATTAACGAAGAACTTGCAAAACAACCGGGCTTAAAAATGAGACAGTGATCCGCATCGCTTAATAACACAGCTCCGAACTAACGACTTCATTTGCATATTAATGAAAACATGCCCTCGACTAAATACAGAGATGTTAATTAGCCCCATTTTATGATCGCCAGTGAAAGAATGGATTTTATGAGCGCGCAGGATAATTCAATCATGAGGTCAAATGATTGATGACCCCGACCTGAAATGCTAGCAAAGCCCATTTTTCATGTCTCAGAGGTAATTCTGTGCGGAGTATTGAGATAAATGTGTCACCAGGTAAGAAGGACGAATGAAAGAATAAATGGGAATGGGAGAATATGCCAAGCTCAAGAGATTAGGTGCTGTCAGGTTCTGAAACTAGAAGACCGGTTCTCCTTTCAAATATTTAATTCTCAGTTTCCCGTTCGGATATGAAACCGAACTTGTAATGGTAACTACATTTACCGCATTTCACTGAAACGAAAGGTTTCTGTTACGCATAGTATGCCTCAAATCCCCTTTGTTTGTTTGTTAATTCATCTCTGCATGTTTCTCTGCAAATTTGGCTCCTATTCATTACTGCTAAAACATTTAGCGAAAACGAAGTCTGTACATGCCACTATTAGCTTTCCACTTCTGTCAGCCTGAATCGAACCTGTCTGTCTGTCTGCTTGCCTCTCTCTCTCTCTCTCTCTCTCTCTCTCTCTCTTTACGTTCATGCACGCAATCTGCATCATTCTTCCAGGATACCCAATCAAGATGTGTTTTCATTCGCCAGAATAGAACCGCAACCGGTGACCTTGGGTCTTCAAGCGTCGACAGATTTCGCAGTCTAAATTAATGTTGTTGCTGGTGTTGCTGTTGTTCTTTCTTTCTTTGTTACTGATGTTGCTGCTGCAGTTGTTCTAATATTATGCGATTGTTCTTCGATCTGTCTTTGGAGTGAAAATCTAATATTATAAGCACAGAATACATAACGATCGTTGGAGTGAAAGGCTAAATGCATTCTATGCATTGCGATCGTTGGAGTGAAAGAACACTCAAAATTTATATTGTTCACTGGAGTGAAAGACAAATACATGAAAAATCTAAAACGATCGCTTGAATGAAAGACGAATACACCCAAAATCTATAACGCTCACTTGAGTGAAAGGCGAATACACTTGAAATTTACAAGATCGTTGGACTGAAAAGCTACTATATTCAGAATGCATAATGACCGATAGAGTGAAAGACTAGGATGCTGATAGTATGCAGCGGTCACTGGAGTGAAAAGCTAATACGGTCGGATTGCATAAAGATCGTTAGAGTGAAAGGTGGCTTGTACACACTCAGAACGCACACAACGACTGCCAGGGTGAAAAAGGCAACCGCGCGCCATACAATGGAAACGAGGGAAAAGAAGGGTCAAGCGAGAGAGAGCGGAAAAAGCCACCGCGCAGCGCTATTTGACCTGATCCCGCAGACAATGGAAACGAAGGCCATGGCACCGGTGCGCACAATGGCAAAATCCGCTTCTTTTTATTCGTCCCTCGTAACGCGTCGCCACTGATAATGACGCAGTCGTTACGGGAAACGACGCAGTAATTGAAATAATATTGTTCCATTACGGAATGAAAAAAGTCCCCCGAAGTTTGCGGCATTCGGAATGGATATGACCCTTCCCGCTAAAAGTGAAATCACGTACTTTGCATGATTCAAAAAATTGTTTCACGTTTTTCGGTTTACATATTTTTTTTTTCCTTTCGCGACCCACACTGGAATAACATTTTTATCCCGCAGTTATTTTTAGGGGGTCAGTAAATCGCCAACAAATGCACGTGGAAGAGCGCTGCTGTCTGAATGAGTCGCCTAAAATGCACAGCTTTTACAACATATGTTAAATAAAAAAAAGGGGCAAAGAATTCCATGTTGATTTTCAGTTAGGTTTTCTGTGAAAAGGTCTGGCTGGAAACGATACAGAGTACGAACGGCAGAGCAAATCTTTCTTGCAGAAAACATTACGTGTACATAAATAACAAGGCGTGATCCGACATCCAGCTTATTCGGGGCACGTGCTAAAATCTACGGTCAAATAGCCCGTTGTCTCACCAATGAAAATTAAAATAAATATGCAACATTTCATTAGAAATTATTGTTCTGCAATGTTTAATATGCACATTATTTATTTTTTACATATTCATTCTAATAAATAAATCATAAATATCCCATCCAAAAACTGTTGTATCTTTTACTCAACGCGAAACAACTTTTTCATATAATTATAGACTCTTCCATAGACTCTTCCTACACCGGTCTCCAACAACAACTAAAATAAAGTAGTTCGAAGGTTTACTCTTCGAGTAAGCGTAAATCAACATTCATCAACTAAGAATAACAACTAACAAGAAACTGAACAGACTAATTGCAAGGTAGGAGGCTAACAAAGAAGTGAACTCGCAAACTGATTAGTAGTGTAATAAAAAACCATTTGAAGTTTTATCGAAACGAATTATGAATATGATAGCCATCTCGATTGGTTTCCTGACTACCTAAATGATTCATCTAATATTCTGATAATACATACGTCTGGAGTGCAATGATTTACTAAACAAAAATGCAACGAGAATAGTCACTTCCCATACCGACAATCATACGTAGCAAGAAGCGTGGGCGCACGCACACCAACACACATACACAAACACATATATGTGTTTGTGTAAGTGTGTGTGTATGTATGTATGCATGGAGGATTAGGGACAAGGAATGTAGGACAGCAGCACTTTGATCCTCGATAATACTACTCTGTTTGTCAAGCAACGTTTGTTTACTAACAATTTCCATAGATGACAGGCGTTTTGTGGCATCTATCAATCTACCTATCTATCTATCTATCCATATATATATATATATATATATATATAATATATATATATATATATATATATATATATTATATATATGAACTTCTCGAATTTTTCAAACTATTTGGATACCTTTCACTACAGAGCCTTAGATCCAGATGCAAGACTATGAAGTAAATCAGACATTAGCAGCAAGATTCATTCGGACACGCATCCGGATTAGCAGAGCGAAGTCGCTTTGGCGACCTGACCTCGTTCGAATCCCGCTACGGACTTCCGAATCAGACTTCATAATCTTACACTTGGACCCAAGGCTTTGTGGTGACAAGCTTAACCGAAAAGCGTGCACAATGCGAAGAGTCAAGAGTGCCTTGTTGGTATAACAATTACATACGTAAATGGTAAAAATTGACCAGTAGATTGTCTCTATCCCTCTCTCTATAAATATAAATTATATATATGTATATATATATATATATATATATATATATATATATATATATATATATATATATATATATATACATATACACGCATGTATATATTTATGTATTATATATGTATATCATGTCTGTATGAATATAAACACATATATATATATATATATATATATATATATATATATATATATATATATATATATATATATATATATATAGAGAGAGAGAGAGAGAGGGGAGAGAGAGAGATGAGAGAGAGAGAGAGATGTCGTATATTTGTTGCATATTTAATGACCTATGGGGTCACCAAGGGAAGAAGTTTAAAACCAAAGAATATTTTTCCGTCAAGATTTCCAGCGGCATTCGTAAGTTTTTCCTTTATTCTTCTTCTTACAAAAAGTCCGAATAAATTCCGGAAATGTTCCATATTGTTCTGAACACCAGGGAGACAAGTGGACAGACAAGTAGACATTCCCTCTCCCTCTTTATTTCTCTTCTCTCCTTCATGGAAATCATCACCGCATGACAAAAAATAAAAAGACAAGTTATCAACACAAATGAACTATTAATACCATTGTAGCTTTCGTATCTGGAATGTTTGTGTGTATATGTGTATATATAAAGAGTGAAAGCAAGGGAGAGCTGGAACATTCTGCTCCTACGAGAATTGTGATTTGAATTTAATTATTCACTGTTTTTAGAACTGGCGTCGCAGAGTGTACTGTGCAATTTTAATTAGGTTCAGGGAAGGACATGTCTGCGAGAATTGTGATTTCCTGTCTTTATCTCTATTCAACCATGCACACTTTAATACTACAAGTGTATCTTTGGCTTGGTTTGAGTCAATAACCAGAGAGAAACTACTTCTCTACTGCTTTTACGAAAAATGTATTTTGTTCTTCGGTATTAAATCTGAAAGCAAAAATGTAAATGCAGGCGTTTAATTACCTTACGTGTCAGTATTCAACTCATTCAATATTACTTGTACAGAATGGGAAAAAATGCCTGCAGTGCTCAGTGTTGACTGTAAGGAAGAAATGTGAACACTTCAGCAAGTTCATTTTATCCTTTGAAATTTTGTGTTGGAAAGACAGAAGACAATATACCGTTTAAACTACTAAAAAAAAGGTGAAAAAATATAATGATATCAGAAGCACAACTGCTTTACAGGTGAACACTTGCAAACGTAATCCTGCTCTGGATTGGGAAATTGTAACTAGCAGAATTGCAACTCGATAAATGCATATTTATGATACACGAATTAAACTGACAGTTACTGCTCAACGAAACCTTCTTATAGTACTTTCTTTTATTAAATCTACGTCATGAAAAGTTTTATAATCCAAGAAAGCTTTTACACTCTTGCAGTTGATTTATTCATACGCCTTTCAATGATTGTCACAGCTACTTCAAAACCCAGTAGATAAAATGCATATTTATTCGAGACAATTCTTTACAGAATAATGTCGAGTGATTCTGAACGAGAGTGAGAATATCAGGTAATAATGCAGTCGTGGATGACTGACAACCTTATGTGAATTATTAATGCTTTTTTGACTCGGCATGTGATAGGGGAAACGTGAGAGGCCAGAAATGAAAAGAGTTTCCCCTCGGTCTCAGGACGCCTCTAAATAAATCACTCAGCTTTCTGGAGTTTTTGTCGAGGTTGCAACTTGCTCGCTTTGCATCATCTCTCCTTCCACTCTTTGACCTTTGGATCTGTCCATAAATAAGTCTTGTTCTGGTGGTCTCCTGAAGTTGTGTTAACAAGTAACGGTTAAAGACATCGACGTTGGATTTGCCAAAGGCTGTTGGTGCGATTGCAGACAGGAAGGAAGTGAGGTAAATTAATTGTGCTGAGGAACCGAAGGTTAATCCTGTTTTGCAGGATGCACAGAAGTAAATGTTAGGTACTGGTTTTCTCCCGTGACTGGTTTCCTAACAGGGTAGAATAACTACCAGTGTCTCATCGCAATGCTCGAGGTGATGCCTCTCACGTAAAGACGAGAAAAATGACAAGTAGAAAATGTGCCGAAGTCTGTTCAGCGGCTCGGTGGTGGGCTGTGTTGTTACCCATAGCGGTGCCAGAGGCACGATCGCGGCTAACTTTAACCTTAAAATAGAATAAAAACTACGGAGGCTAAACGACTGCAATTTGGTATGTTTGATGACTGGAGGGTGGATGATCAACATACCAATTTGCTGCCCTCTTGAAGATCTGAGGGCGGACAGAAAAGGTGCCGATGGATAGACCAAGCCATCTCAACAGTTTTCTTTAACAGAAAACTAAAAATGATAAAAAATGTACACGCAAGTCTCCTGCTCCTCAGTCACGGTAATCTTGTAAAATGTTCGTTCTGAATACCGTTACCAGTACTGAAAGAAAAGTATGATGTAACTAAAATTTATTGCTTGTTTTCTTTTCCTTTACGTTTAACAAAGTATGAATTCAGGTCATGGCTGCAGAGGCCTACAGAGGGAGACAGCAAGGCCCATTTAACCCGAAAAATTAAGCATAGTCAGTTACCACGTCCCACGCATTGACCTTCTGCCTTCGGAAATGAAACAGACCGTTTATTCGATCCTGGTGGAAGCGAAGACAAAAGAGCATCGTTTCCCATTAGCCTCGTTCATTAAAATCACAATAATTTTTGCAGAGAGCAACAACGTTTTTCCTCTCTATTTCATGGCTGATTACGTCTTTTTTTATCTTTTAGTTTTGCGCTAACGATGGGAACTAATTCATGGATTCATCTAGTATAATCGATAGATCGAGCCTTATTTTATTATTCGACATTATAGAAAGTTTTCTTTCTGCGTCGTTTATGCACGCTGAACGTCCTTCTTCCCGGACAATACAAAAATGATGTTTTTCTTCACTGCATCGTACTGCGTCCTACTCATCACTTTTTTTTATCTTTTATTAGAAGGATACATTAAAGCAGATTTAAAGTTATGTTATGGCATTTACATAATTTTTTATTTTTATAAATGTTCATCATATAACATTTACCTTTATTCAAAAACAATTTTCTTTAACCTATAACCAAGTACAAGACTTTGTCATCAACATTCAAAATGTTTTTAATATACATCTTAGGAAATAAGATTCATCAGTGGTATTAGTTTAGATTAATCTGGGCTTATGCCAGCACGTATCCTTAACCAAAGGCGGCTTGCAGGTGTTTAATTAAAGGGAATATGTGGTCTGGTATGGAACTGTGGACTCGAGCCTACCAAACCGGTATGGAACTGTGGACTCGAACCTACCAAACCGGTAGGGAACTGTGGGGACTCGAACCTACAAAAACAAGACACATAGGCTTTAGATTCGTTTTCTCTTAATCAACAATTATGAAAGTGAGCTGCAGTTTCAATGTATTTAATGTTATTGCCAAGGATGAATTATATTTCAAAGAAATAATTTATTTCTAAACGCTTCCTCCCTTAAACTACATTAAGCGTAATAATTCAGCCTTTCTGATTAAAATGCCTTTAATTTACATATATAATTGTTTTAGCCCGCAATGCTATTTCATATTTCTGCAAAATGCAACATGAAAGGATAGGTGAATTACTTTTTTTTTTGGGGGGGGGGGGGGGGGGGAGGGGGGGGGGGGGGTAATGGGAGAGACGAATGCCATAAGAATGCGATAATTAGGGCAAAACGGAAAAGTCTGGATGATTCTTTACTTGGCAAACTATAAAAACTGGCCTAATTCACAATGAAACGAAACGACATTTAACTGCAACAATCATTCCGAACTAATTGAAGATAAACCAGACAGCGGTTTCCCATATGAAAAATAACGCCCTAACATTTGCCGTCATCATTATCATTAATGATGCAGTAATTACCATTCAAAATTTCATGGAGACATAAATATGTTTGGTGAAAGATCAAAGCGATTATATACAGTATTTTTCTGCATCATTTATATACTTTCAACTGGTCATGACTTATTTATGTGTTTAACTATGTGTTACTCTTTGCTTTTTTATTTATCAATTTATCAATATACATACTTACCGAGGTAATTGCCTTTTATGCTTATCCCATAATATACATACGCATTTCAAGAATGTTTATCCCATAATACATATGTACACATTTTAAGACTGCTGATCCCATCAAATACTACGTACGAATTTTAAGAATGCTTATCCCACAATATATACGTACGCATTTATAAAATGCTTAGCCCATAATATATACCCACGCATTTTAAGAATGCTTATCCCATAATATATACGTACGCATTTTAGGAATAAAGATTTTGTGACAGTGATGGCGTTCAACGCCTATTTCTCTGTACAAAATAGCAACGAAAGTTTCTGTTCTTTTCCTTTTGCAATTTGAATTTTCGTTCTAGCCTGCAGCTTATTTTTTTTTTTTACTCGCACCGACAGCTTTGAGTTTTGATCGCATTCAGGTACGTTATTAAATCATGTTAAAAATAGTGGAAATGACAATGGCGCTTATTACGTTCAATTTTTATATTCCGCACATGCAGCCGATCCTATTACGCAGGGGCACATAATAACTAATAATACAGGAATTATTCTGATATAGAATATATACTTATTTATGACATTTTCTTTTAGTTTGATAATATAAAAAATGAAAGGCTCCATAAAAATGGAAGACTTATTAGTGTTATCAGATTAACACCAGTATTTCACACCTGGCACACTTCGGCATAATTGAACTTTATTTGAAACGATTCACTGATGTATTTCTGTATTATACTGCAATTCGTGTCTGATAATTGGGTTAGTTAGTTTTATCTAATAAGACACGTAATTTAAGAGACTAGATGCGAAAATAATTTTGCATCACACAAACACACACACACACACACACACACATATATATATATATATATATATAATATATAATATATATTATATATATTATATATATATATATATTCACAAATATGATACTACATTAATATCGTGTGAGGTACAGAGCTGTTACCGAATACCATGACCTTCCCCTCTTATTTTTTTTTTTTTTATATCCCAAAAGTACACTCATACGCACATACGTATATGCAATATATATATATATATATATATATATATATATATATATATATATATATGTAAACGTATGAATGTATGTATACATGTGTATATATACACGATTAGTCCTCCTCTCTTGGTAGATAAAACATTAATATTCTTCTTCCACTCACTAACACTACCGTAGCTGCGACTCATAACGGTCGACGAACAACCAGATACCTCATTCACTGCTCAGGTCAAAACTCGGGACGAAAGACTTCCAGGAATGAAGCTATATCGTCGGAGCTCAGGAATCGAACACTGAGAGAAGCCATTTCCGGTGGCAAATAATGACGACGCATGTAAGCGACTGAAGGAAGAAGACTGACTCGCCTTTCTGTGTGACGTCACTCATAGCGAAGAACCTTTTCTCAATTTTTCTTTTCGAAATCAAAGGGAAGGAAGTTTCCAGGAGACAAGGGTGAGGGAGAGATGGAGGAGACGCTGCTTTTCATCTGGATTTCAAATAATCATGGAAATTCGAACAATTTGTCTCGGCCGCAGAATATCCCATTAACTGTGAGAGACATCAGTTCAAAGAAAGAGAGAGAGAGAGAGAGAGAGAGAGAGAGAGAGAGAGAGAGAGAGAGGAATTCTCCAAGTTTTAGAAAACTGCGAACTTCTGAAGCTCCCTTCCGGGTGAGAGAGAAAGAACGTTCTTATTTCTTCGAACTTCTTCCTTTCCTAGTTGAGATTTTATCGTGTGGCCTCACGACGAGCGGCGTAGTTGTGGAACGCACTAAATGTCGAGCTCCGAAGCAATGAGCTTTTAAAACTTCCGACGGGGAATTTCTTCTCTTTATTGTCGTCTTCCTGTCACAGACTTTATTCTTTTATGCCACTTTTTTATCACTTATGTCACTCAATATAACGTTTTCCAGTTTATGTAAAACAGAACTATTAAGATGGCTGTCTGTTCGTCCACACTTTTTCCTATCAGTCCTCAGATCTTTTTAAAAACTAATGAGGTTACAGGGCTACAAATGAGTATATTGACCATGTACCCTCAAGTCATCAAACATATCAAATTGCAGCCCTCTAGACTCAGTATTCTTTATTTTATTTAAGTTTAAAGTTGGCCTTGATCATGCATTTGGCACCGCTATAGGTGCCAACAACAACGGCCACCACCGGACCGTGGAAGACTCCACTGCGATTTTTACTTGTTCTATTAGTTTCGGTTAATTTCGACATCAATTCCGGTCAATTTCGTATGCATTATTATTAAATATATGAAAATAAAAAAAAATTAAAATGTCACACTAATTTATTTTCATTAATTTAACCACAATTCTACAACAACCTCAAAAGCTCAAGCAGAAATGAAATGCTTTACTACCCAACAGCAATTCTCATATTCTAACAATTTTCCTACATTTTATCTAATCATTAATTAATTTGTAAATTTACTTCTTTTTCTAATAAGTGGTCTCTTCTATCTGTGCCTCCTTTCACCCTCTTCTACTTCTTTCTAATGAAGACCATATTCTTTGGAAGCTTGTGGGCTTGTTCCATGTGAATAGGGTTCATCTTCTGAAATTAATAATAATAATAATAATACCGGCATTAAACATTATTGTCAATCTTGCCTTTACCACCGCGCAGCCGCCATCCTATCCGTACTGTATCTACTGGAGCGGAATCAAATTAGCTTGAACATACCTCGTTACTCTGAACTTTGTCGGATGGATTAATACCCCGAAGTCTTTCAGTATTGGACATTTTGCAACTACTATCAGCCTAATTAAGAGCGAAAGCATCTGGGAGCGCCCAATTATGTGACAAAGGACCTTAATTTCATTGCTCTGGGCTTTTTACGCAGAATCTATAGGCGAGTATCGGAGAAACTCTACAACGCATATTTCTGTGACCTGTCTGTCTTCGCTACTGAAATACTAGGTCATAGTTTAGTTTTGTAGAGGCGCCCAATATGTTTGTAAGTAATGGGATATTCAATTCATTACCAGAATTTAATGAATTGTGAATATGAAGCTTCACAAGAAATACTTTAACAGCAACCAGAGTCTATGCAAAGGATAAAAAGTAGCGATTATATGCAATGATTTCACTTTCATATCGAATGAAATTACGGATATTGAAAACTGATTAAAGAAAAGAGATGTTTGGTTTTGTGAAAAATATATATAAAGTATTTCAAATGTTGCTGACACGTATGGTGTTTTTTTATCGCACACACATTATATATTATATTATATTATATATTATATATATATATATATATATATATATATATATATATATATATATATATATATATAGAGTCTCCAGTCGGCGTAGATAATAATACTTCAGGGGGTACCATGATACATTAGTAGATTGCCATAGTTTATTAAAAAACGTTTCGCACACAATTCTCGGTGCATCATCAGTCTGTGAACAATAAAATTAAATACATTATAAAAAAGGAATTCACAAATTACAAGGTAATAAAAATTAATGGTTTAAAAAGAAAAGCAGAAGTTAAAAGTTAAAAAAAATACGTTAAAACACTGTAAAAAAGAGAGAGAGAGAACTGAGACACCAACCATCCAAGGCAAGACGAAGAAGGAATAGCAAAACCTGACGTCCCAAACAAAAAGTCAGTTATGCCAAAATACAGAGGGGAAGCCGTGGTGTGATTGTTCAAAGAGGGAACTAGCCTTTTGATAAGTAATGACTCCAGAGTAGTTAGATGATCTGGGTCCTTTGTATATCCAATAATAGAGAAGTGCTGTTTCAAGACCTCTATTTTGCATATAGCAGCATGATTTTTAATGTTAGAAAACTCTGGTTGCTTAATTCTCTGGCCTGTACGAAACTGAAACCCATGTGGCTGCTATATCTCACTTGCAACAGCCTACGAGTAGATCCGATGTAAGAGCCCGGACATCCAGGGCATGTGAATTTGTATACAACATTAGATCTCATGAAGGATTGCAAGCGATCTTTACAGCTGAAAAATGAACCTATCCTGCATGGATTATTAGAAATAAGTTTTAACTGAAGACAGGGAATTTCTTGTTCAATGATCTGTTTTAGTCTACGTGAGAATTTTGTATCAAACACAAAAGGGATGGAAGCAAAGAACAGTTTCTTAGGAACATCAAAGTTGGGGGCACGGTGGCTGGAGAAATTTGGTTAAAAGTTTATTGATAACTCTAAGTACTACGTCTTTGGGATAGGAATTTTTCTGAAAAAACCTAATAAAAATTCTATTTCATTATGGAAAGTTGGCCAGTTAGACGAATATTTTAATGCTCTATGGACAAGAGTGTAAATGGTGTTTAATTTGAAGGTTCTTTGGCATGAACTATAATAGTTGTTAGCTAAACCTGTATAGGTCTTTTTTTCTATAGACAGCTGTGGTGAATTCAGAATTACTTCTTGTAATATTGATATCAAGAAATGGCAAACTGTCTCTGTTCTCCACCTCCATCGTAAATTGAATATTTGGGTGTTGCTGATTAATATATTCCAGAAACTGTGTGCTTTGCCAAGGGTACTTAAAAAGAGCAAAAGTGTCGTCTACATATCTCCTGTAGTATGCTGGTTTAAAGGAAGACTCACATTGATTTAAAAATTTTGTTTCTAAGTCACACATAAAAAAAGTTTGCAAAAATGGGGCCCAGAGGGGATCCCATAGCAACTCCATCGACCTGCGAATAGAGTTGCTGGTTAAAAACAAACATGGAGTCTTGCACAGCAAGTTCCAGAAATTGTTTAAAAATAGTCCTATTAAAACCGTAAAACAGAGTATCATTGCTGATAAAATCTTGTTAAAAATAATATCAATTGTTTCATTTAATGGTACATTAGTGAAAAGTGATTCAACATCGTAACTGACCATAAAATAGTCATCATCCTGGTTGATAATTTGTTGTTGAAAGTCGTACCCGTTTTTAATCTATATTCATTAATACTACATTCAGAGAGTAAACCAGCTAAATACTTAGAGATCGAGAACGATGGGCTATTGTAGGCGGCCATAATAGGTCTAACAGGGGTATTTGGTTTATGTATTTTTGGTAGACCATATAAAATACTAAAGGAAGAACCCGTTACAAAAAGTTTTTGATAGGTAGCATCATCTATTATATTATCATTTTTTATTTTTCTTAGGAATCTATTAATTCTATCTTCTCGTTTATATATATCCAGAAAGTTAGGATCACCATGGGATTGGAATTTGGTAGTGTCAGTTAAAATATTTTCAATTTTGCCGATATAATCATTCTTATTCAGTATAACTACTCCCTTGCCTTTGTCAGCTTGCAAATCACTATGTCATCTCGTTTTTTCAGGGCCACGAGTATCTCCAAATCGTTTTTTTCTAAAAAATGGTGTCCAGGTTGTTCTTAAATTGGAATAAGTTTTTATGTATCAGAGCAGACATTTTCTGTTGTAAGTTACCTGTATTCTTTACCACATCAAGTTTAATAATAAGTCTTTGAAACAGCACCTCAAATGGAAGGAAATCTGGCATAGTTCGGTCTAAAAGAAGGTAAACAAATCTAAACCAAACGAAAGTAAGAACTCCTCTCTCTTAGATAAAAATGTAATTGGACATGTTAAAAATGCAGTAATTTCTTTGATAAAAATCAGGAATGACAACGCCAAGGTTTTGAAGTTTCTTCTGATGCCGTTCACATACAGACGAGATAAATCATTGACAAATTTATAAAAAGAGTCTTTGGTACAATAATCTATCCAAGAGCGATAAATCAGCAAACAGTGCTTTCTTAAGTTGTTCGACTGTTGACGTAAGTCTTCGAATGGACGCATTCTTGGTGTCAATTTCATTCCTAAGTAAGGTCTTCAATGCTTCTTTGTAAAATTCGGTGTTGTAGAGGGAAGATCTATATAGCCTGAATCTAATCAATATTACAAGAAGTAATTCTGAATTCACCACAGCTGTCTATAGAAAAACGACCTATACAGGTTTAGCTAACAACTATTATAGTTCATGCCTAAGAACCTTCAAATTAAACACCATTTACACTCTTGTCCATAGAGCATTAAAATATTCGTCTAACTGGCCAACTTTCCATAATGAAATAGAATTTTTAAATTAAAGGGTTTTTTTGTTTTTTTTCAGAAAAATTCCTATCCCAAAGACGTAGTACTTAGAGTTTATCAATAGACTTTTAACCAAATTTCTCCAGCCACCGTTGCCCAACTTTGATGTTCCTAGAAACTGTTCTTTGCTTCCATCCCTTTTGTGTTTGATACAAAATTTCTCACGTAGACTAAAACAGATCATTGAACAAGAAATTCCCTGTCTTCAGTTAAACTTATTTCTAATAATCCATGCAGGATAGGTTCATTTTTTCAGCTGTAAAGATCGCTTGCAATCCTTCATGAGATCTAATGTTGTATACAAATTCACATGCCCTGGATGTCCGGGCTCTTACATCGGATCTACTCGTAGGCTGTTGCAAGTGAGATATTGCAGACACATGGGTTTCAGTTTTCGTATCCAGAGAGAATTAAGCAACCAGAGTTTTCTAACATTAAAAATCATGCTGCTATATGCAAAATAGAGGTCTTGAAACAGCACTTCTCTATTATTGGATATACAAAGGACCCAGATCATCTAACTACTCTGGAGTCATTATTTATCAAAAGGCTAGTTCCCTCTTTGAACAATCACACCACGGCTTCCCCTCTGTATTGGCATAACTGACTTTTTGTTTGGGACGTCAGGTTTTGCTATTCCTTCTTCGTCTTTTGCCTTGGATGGTTGGTGTCTCAGTTCTCTCTCTCTCTCTTTTTACAGTGTTTTAACGTATTTTTTTAACTTTTAACTTCTGCTTTTCTTTTTAAATCATTAATTTTTAATTACCTTGTAATTTTGTGAATTCCTTTTTATAATGTATTTACTTTTATTGTTCACAGACTGATGATGCACCGAGAATTGTGTGCGAAACGTTTTTTAATAAACTATGGCAATCTACTAATGTATCATGACACCCCCTGAAGTATTATATATATATATATATATATATATATATATATATATATATATATATATATTATATATATATAGTGTGTAGTTGTATACGCATAAATGTGATATACGTATTATACATATTCTGTTTCGCAACTATATCTCGACACTACGGATAAATATATCAATCAACAACTCTATATTTCTCTCTTTTCATAAGGGATACAGCCAATCGATCATACATAACCAAATGCTCTTAGGCTCGATGTAATAAAAAAAAAAACGCTGATCAGCAAAGCCGCAAAAGAGAGAAAATTTTGCGAGTTTGAGACTCAGTGACAGCAATTTCAGCGAAATATCATCTTGCACTCTGGCGTCCCTTTCCTTTCCTTTCGTTGAAGGAGATATATTGCGGAAGACATACGACTCCCTCCCGAGGAGGACTCGCGAAATGGCTGATCAAAAACGGGAATTGGATCTGAGAGTGCTTTCGCAAGAAGTTCATTGCGATTCCAATTAATTTCTTTTTTAATCCTGCGGGAAAAGATTTTCCTCGCAAATTGCCGTTCTTCCGGTATACCTGATAACGCTAATTTTTTTCTTTATAGCCATTCTTTCGTTATTTTACTTCTTTATTCTGTTAGTGTCTGTCTGTCTGTCGGAAATGTATTCTGGATAACATCAGTCAGAAGAAAGAATATCTCTTCGATAAACTCTGGATAAAGACAACCGGATCCCTTGGCACAAAATGGGTTAAAATCTAGTTTCTCTGCTCACCATTATGTAGATACTGGGATGGTTGCCGAGTTGATTTCAGTTTCGTCTTTATATCACCTGTTTTGCCTCTGCGTTCATTAAGGTAAGGATATTTCTTCATGAGTACGTATAAAAGATAGAACCAAATATCCCCATAACTTAATATGGTATATATGCCTCTTCTAGTCAAATCTGTTATTTTACCTTCATATGGGCATGGTTCAGTGTAACCTCAGTCATTCTCATCGGACATTTCATTCTAAAAACGAGAACTTTTGGAATAACTGATGATATAGCGTCACCTACTTGAGCATTCACATGTACCTAGGTTTTTAATTAAAACACTTAAGTTTTTATTTAAACCTCCTAGGTTTTTGGTTTTCTGTAAAAGTAAAAAAATTGCGCCGGCTCTGTTCGTCCGTCCGCACTTTTTTCTGTCTGATTTTTCTGTCCGCCCTCACATCTAAAAAACTAGAGGATAGACGGCTGCAAATTGTAATGTTGATTACCAACCCTCCAATCACATAATAGTATACATATATATATATATATTATATATATATATATATATATATATTATATATATATTTATTGTTCTGAACTGCTCGTTCACTCCTGGAAAATGTAATCTAACACAAAAAACAATTGGCCATGAACGGAGGAACGAGAGATCACAACAAAGAAAAGAGAAAAACTATGGCAGAAGGCCGATATTACTGAGGAAGGAGGAATTTACATAAAAGCTGGACTTTAGTTTTAAATGCACTATATTTACATTAATTTACTTAGGTCCAGGAAATAATAAGGTGGTTGATTGTCGATCCACCAGAAACACGTGGCTGGGGCAACCAGACACGGAGTTCAGAATTTTGCGCAAACGGGGTATTGAAATGTAAGGCTTACTCCAAAGGGTTCCCAATTTCTCACACAATCAGGCACAGTGTTTGTCTGCAAAGAGATTGTATCCTAGGATAAGTAGTGGGGTGAGGGAACACGTGGGTGAGCGTTACACACTACTTTCTTTCAATTAACAAATTTACAAACCGCTCAGAGGGGATGGAAATGACTGGGAGTTCACAGAAGGAACTATTACATTGCTTGAATTAAGTAGGGGATGTTTACTAGTATCACAAGGGGAGTAATCACAGCACTGAACTAAGATTGGGGAAGTGAGAAGCTAAACAAAGGAGGGGGAAAGTCGCCTTGGAAGAATGGAAATAAAATACAGACAAAAGGCAAAACAATTCCCTGGTTGAACTGGAATTTACTCTCCCAATACCTGGAAATCCTGGTCTTGGTAGTCTTCTTATCTGCTGATATTTCTGTGCACTACGGACGTATAAAAATACTTGGGATTTCTCCAGAGGAGGCAGGGGGAGCAGAAAGGGGTGAAGTGATGTCTGCAGGGCGAGGTAAGAGGAGCTTCTGAGCTCTCCTAGTTCTGAGGTGCTTCTGAGCTCTCCTAGCTCTGAGGAGGTTCTGAGAGCGAGCTGCTGTGTCCCTGCCTTTTTAAAAACTTGCCTGGTGAGTGCCTACCCCAATCCGGATTTTCCTTGTGGGGGGTAAATTCAGGACAGCCAACGGGAGCAAAGATAGCTTTTCTAGAGAACGGAGGCTTTCAGTTCAAAGGGGCAACTTGCATATAGACAAGGATGAATGAATCTTGTTATAGAAATCTTAATGTTCCTTGATTCTGGCTTAAAATCTTGAACAATATAGTATATATTTGATTTTAATTAACGATAAATTGAAAACGTGAGGATTATACGAACAAAGTAACAGCCACGAAGGAAAACTGAAACACGGGAGATGTTGAGTACTTTCGTCTTATTTACCAAGTCATGGTCACAGTAACTAAAGATATGCAGCAGCAGGAGCCTATATAGTATACGGTGGGTATATCTTTAGATGCTGTGACCATGTCTTGGTAAGAAGTCGAAAGTACTTAGCATCTCCAGTGTAACTTTGTTCATACACACATACACACACACACACACACACACACACACACACACACACACACACATATATATATATATATATATATATAGTATATATATATATATATATATATATATATATATAATATATATATATATACTTGGGTGATTCGTCATCCAGCAGTTAAAGGATAAGCGTAACAGTGATTGCCGACTCTGATTTTCACTGGAGCCATCCTTAATGTAAGAAAAGGTTTAGTAATAACAAACAGCAGCAACAGCAATCATATGAATTGCGCGTTGATTTATTCTCATCCGTTCAGCAATCAATCAGATAAAAAATTATTTTCCAGTGAAAAATAAAATTCTTTTTCACAATTTTACGAGAAAAAGTAATTATCAATCAATGATATATTACTTCTCAGCGAAGGTCATTGCAAGGTTAAATATAGCTGTTTAATAAGAAGAAAATGAATGCCCAGTATTGATACATATATTTCACGTGAAAAATAAAAACTGAGTGTACTTTCAAAGCAATTTTTATCTTTTAATATAGAGGACTTTTAAAAACGCTATATTTTTTGGCCTTTTAGAACACGTACACATTTATTTTTCATTACATTTTCAGACGCAATAGACTGTTCCCCACCGCGAGCAGTGAATGAAAAATCCTCTCTCGGTATTTTCAGTATTATTCCTCATACGAATCAAAACGATAAAAAAGACTAATTCAGAGATTAAGATATTTTTGGATTAGATCTAAAACAATATTATAATGAAATATGCAAAACGTAGGAGAAAAAAAATAAATAGATAAAATAAATAAATTAATTAATTAAATAAAAATAAAACATACAAGGCACGGTGAATATTGCAGACAGAAACTATGCGAAAGGAAGCTACTTAAAAACAGAAGACTGGAATGTGAAGTCTTGGCAAAATAACACAATTCATACGAGGACATTGGGGTGTTAAGTTTGACATGTTTGATTAATTTTACGATGAAGACCGAGCTACGAATACCAGTTATAAAAAAAAGTTAAATTAGCAAATGTGGAACAAATTGTTTATCTACATATATTTTACAGAATGAGGCTTAAAATGAAAGTGTCCAAAACTGATAGGTTATAAAAATGAGATCTAATATTGTTCGAGTATATAGAAAGAGGAAGACTCAGTACTTCATTAGAAGCATCTCAAAGAAAACTGTGGCTAATGAGTGAGCTGTCGTCTGTGTGAAAGCAGCAGAGAGTTGCTACGCAGTAATAGAAGTGGCAATGAATACGACGGCAAGCTGTCCTAAAGACAAAATATAAAGGGTTAGAGGAAGAAATGTATACCAGCAAACTACATTTATATTAATAAATTGAATTAAAATACGAAACATTACTAAACGCCAGTGGATGTGTCTTTGGTGGACCTTTGGTGGATTTCATTGCAATACGGTATTAATCAGCTCCAAAAACACCCAAAAAGTAATAAGCGCTCACAGACTGCCCCTCTCTCTCTCTCTCTCTCTCTCTCTCTCTCCTCTCTCTCTCTCTCCTCTCTCTCTCTCTCTCTCTCTCTCCACTGCGTTGTGCCAGATAAATCCTGCATTTCAACTCCTTTTAAAAGCTCGAGCGCCTTTTAAAGAAAAAAACCCGATCATCGTAATCGGCCTTGCAAGAGGCAAAAATGTTTTTGCAACAGAAGGAAGGAGTATTGGTATTTTTACTGACGTGGAATAAAAGTTGCCTACGATCTTTTGTTTCGCATCACAAGCCTGGCTGAAAAAGGGATTGGCGTATGACTGTTTATACACACCCAATATATACAATGGTGAAGCTGACCGTTTATTCCTATTCAAACCTTGATCGCTCCTTTATTTCCACTGTCTGATTGTTTGTCTCTTTAGAATGACATGCTTTTCATACAACCATAAATGTTGGCTAAGTCTTCACCTTTAGTTTAATATACTAATCATTCTTGCATGCTATTTTGATCACCAGCATAAAACCACAATACACGCACGAAGATATGTAAGTATGCATATATACAAGTATGTATGTATGTATGTATGTATGTATGTAGGTATGTGTATCTTATACGAAAAATCTTTCAAAAACAAAGCAAAAACGGCACGATATACAAGGTGCAATGAAATACTGGAGCATCACGCCAGAGTGGTTTAAGTAAAATATGAGGGATATGAAATATGAACTACACTTTTACAAATCTCCACTTTCCTGTACTCTGAGATCCAAACCCCTAAAGTGTCGTACAGGGAAAATGAAAGATTCGTTTCATAAAACGCTGGAAAAAAAGGAGAGGATACGACTCCGAGTGATCATGTTTAAAATGATCATACCTAACTAAACAAAATTTCCTATATAAACGGGAGCGAAAAATCATTCCGTTTTTTCACACCCCAGTGAAAAAGTTTTCCGAAAATTCGCTCCTTCGGCCCCACCCGCCTACATCCTGCCCTTGCCAACGTCAGAGAAAGTAAATAAGGATACTTTTGTCAAGTGGAATGGAACAGCGCGAATATTTTATCACGTTTCATGAAAGCAAGGCTCACCGCTACGAGGTCTTCCAACTGCATTAAAACTTTTCGTCCGGTTTCTCTCTCTCTCTCTCTCTCTCTCTCTCTCTCTCTCTCTCTCTCTCTCTCTTACACATGTCGCAGCCGTAAAAAAAAAAACGTACTTTTGTTCCCTGAATAAAACTGACTTTGTGTTTCGAAGCAAGGCGCTGAATGCAAAAGTGCGGCGCAAACTGTCATGCCTTTAGTCTGGTATATTGATGATGGGACATTTTACAACAAATTTTGCTAAAATACGGCCAAGAACATGAACTGAGAAATATAATTTAAAAGAATATCTGAGTACATTAGTCGTGCTCTATTTTTTCGTCACCAAATTGTCATTCAAACTCCGTCTTTGCACATCTTGTCATGGACGATGGTTCAGCACAAGTTTAATCTAAAAACAACAAGCGCAACATTAATCTCGTAGTGTTTATCAACTGACGAACAGAGAGTGACCTTGAGCTAACTAAACCTAGTTTTGTAAAAACTAGGTCTGTCCAACTGCTCTTAAGAATACGGGAAAACTGAAAACGCCAACAAAAAAATAAATGATGAAGTAACTTGAATTATCAACAACAAATGTCCTTTGCAATGTCCACAGCTATGTATCTATCTATCAGCATATCAATCCACATTTGCATATGTGTTTACAAACTTACTTATCTGCACCCGATAGGTAATAGGTGTATTGGGCTGCCAAATACTGATGGTACAGGAGAGAAAAATATTTTTATTTTATATCGCCATAGCCTTGTATTAAATAAAGCACTACCTCTCTCTCTCTCTCTCTCTCTCTCTCTCAAAATATATTTCTAACTCGGGTTGTTCGCACTGAAAATCATTTATGTTATGCAGGTTTCATTCTCTCAAGAAGCGCAAGAGCAAAGAGGAAACAAGATCCAATGAACTCGACGCAGTAAAATGAACAGTTACAAAGGAGATAGTTCACCCGGAAAAAAAATGTATTTTTCAGTCGAAAATGGAAGCGGAGGAGTCTTCCTTTCCCAAAGAAAGATCAGAAAACGAAAGACCAAGAAATCCTCACCTTGGCATGGCATTGTAGGAAAGCCACGGCAGTCTGCGATAAACAAATCAATTAGGTCTCCTGGCGGAAATTGACGAGATCTTGATAGAGGAGCGAGTTCACGTTCGTCTTCCATCTGAAAGAGAAAAGAAGAAGATGAAGAAGAAGACGAAGAAGACCTTCAGGTTTTCGTGGCTCCTCCTGAATCCCGGGGTTCGATTTGTCTCGGGGAAAGAAATGTCTTAAGGAAGACTGATGGCGCTGAAACCTTGATTACCTTACCATTCCGTCTCGTTCCAATTAGGATTTTCGACTTGGGCCGGTTTCCTTTTCACTGGATTTTAAAGAAACGCGAGAACTTTCAGAGAGAGAGAGAGAGAGAGAGAGAGAGAGAGAGAGAGAGAGAGAGAGAGAGAGTGTTTTTGGATTTTACATGAAAGTTATGGACCTGATTTACGACTGCTGAGCCCATTTGCTTGTCGGACCTCGAAATCTAACGCTTACACAAATACACAACATATATATACATAGATAATTATTAATATCAAAGACACTTTACCTTGTACATAAATTATACCAAGTGAAAATGTACGTAAAGGCTACGAACTTGTACACTGGTACATGAATAACACAAACACACACACATATACATAAATGTATACAGATATACAGATATATATATATATATATATATATATATATATATATAATATACATATATACATACATATATATATATATATATATATATATATATATATATATATATATATATATATACTATATATAGGTATTCGTGTTTGTCTGTGTAAATATGTAGGTATGCATAAACTTACATTATACGTCTAGAAAAGGAAGTGGTTTGACAATTCAAAATACAAGAAACACGATTAAATGGTCTTTCTATCAAGCGATGGGGGAAGA
>NC_061106.1:13534880-13539880 GCF_015104395.2 Macrobrachium nipponense
CTCGATGTATGTATATGAATCACGGTAATGTGATATGACTTATATAATGGCTACGTGCTGTCATAAGCACTACAACACTACCGAGGTCGAGGTGGGTTGAGCTGGCTCCAAATCAGCGAATACCTGAGCGCGAAGGTATGTGAGGGTGAGAGACGGCATTAACTTATAGCCTCTTGCGGTGGTGGAGTGGGTAAATAGCTTTACTGACGTCCTGGATTTATATGGTGTCCTGGGTTCGCGGCCGGGCGCCGACAATTCTATTATCGCCTAATAATATTCCCCTTCGGTTAAGCATATAAGAAAAAAGATATTAATTCCGAGTAGAGTGAATTAGATATTAAAGGACATTTGTAGCTCGATGTATATATATATATATATATATATATATATATATATATATAATATATATATATATATATATATATATAAATAAAATAATAGCCGTGGAACTGATTCACGAGTGATTTATCCATATTCTTAAATATTAAGCCACAAGGACCATTTAACTTGGGATTCGCTTTACCTGGGGAAAACTTGCTGCCAAACGTAATTGTTCGTATTGGATACGAAGAAGATGCCAAAACTGCCAATCCAAATAAAACAAATTTTGATCAGACAAGCGCTATACTGATAGAGCATCACTGCCCTTTTTAAACCACTATAGTTTTGATATTACACCAACGCACTATTTCCGTAAGGAGTTTCTTTGTAGCAGGAGTTTATGGGATTTGGGACTAGTTAAGTTTCATCTACGACCCGACTATGAGGTGAGCTAATGTTCTTGAAAACGCTGTAGACAATGATAACGTCAAATTTATTTGGTTTTTATAATTCTTGTGATAGATGCATATCACAATTAATCTTCTTAAAAAAGAAGTGTTTTATATTTTTCGTAACGCATCCATTTTATACTAAAAGTTCATACTATGATTTAATGTCAATATGTCACCAGTAGTTTGGAGTATTATTTTCACCTTGGACAAGCTTTTCATATGAAGCCATTGTGGAATTTATCACATACTTTGCCAGGTACCGTTAAGATACGCGTCATTTTTGGGTGTCCTCTTTTTCTTTGGCATTCAGGTGGCAGGGAGCCGTAGGACTGATTCTGACTAATGTCTCTAATCTTCTTGATACTATCCATTCGTTGGCCTTTGATTTATTACTTGCCTTTTTCGTCTTCTTACTGGTGTTTCTTAGGAAATTAGACATTCCACATATGCACCATATTTTTCACCTACAAACTACTTTGTTGTTCTTCTTCGTCTTGTTGAGGGGTAGGAAAGTTGTATGGAAAACCCTAAAAAGGTCTGAAAAAGGTGTTTTGCGTTGAGTTAAAGATACAGGAATTTTAGGATAAGATATTTATGATTTGTTTATTAGAATGAAATTATAATAAATAAATAATGTGCATGTTAAACAGTACAGAACAATTATTTCTAATAAAATATAGAGTATTTGTTTTAATTTGACCGTAGATTTAGCACGCGCCCCAAGGAAGCTGGAGGTCGGATCACGCCTTGTTAGTAGCTTCACGGTTATGGCAAAATATCTACTGGGAACTCTAGAGCTACACTCCTAAATTACATAATTGATTAAAATAATTTGACTAAAATGTAAGAATATTCTGTCCACAACACATTGTTGTTCAATTTAATAAATAATACATAAATCTTTCTCACCATGCAAAATTCTTCCAGGTCTTAGTATTTGTAAATATTTATGGCGAACAAGAAATCAGAGCTTGTTATTTTGATATGCCAGTGTTTACAAAGAGAATATTATATTGTATTTCAGTCCTCAGGGAACTCAGTGTTCCATTGAGCCACTGGTCCCACTCGTACCTGACTGCAAGAGCCATCAAATAACCATGGGTGGCACTTCATAGCAATTGGCCTCTAGGTTTCAAGGTCTTTGCACCAATATCGCCCGACTCCCCCTCCTGTTTTCATGAGTCCTTGCTCCGTCTGGCCGAAGGCGCAGAAGAGTTACTTGTTTGGTTCTCGTCGTGACTCGAGTACTGTTTTCACTTGAATGCCCACAGCAAGAGTAATACTTATTTGTAATTCTGGTTCACAATGTTCGAATTTTAACAAAAACTACCGAGTTTGTTAAACAATGAACGACAAAGCGAAATACAACAATATTGTTACATTCTGATCTGTGTAAAATTGTAAAATACGCTGAGGTTTTATTTCGGAAATCGCACCTTTATTTAAGAAATTTACGTTCTTTCTCTGTCTTTTCTTCAAACGGAGCGACAAACCTTTGATCGAAAAAAGATTAAAGATCTAGGTTCAACTCCGCACAAGATCCTTGAGGGAAACCATAGTACTCAAGTATGTCTAGAATCCGCAGGATAAAAAGGTATGAAATTCCAAAAGGCTTTCCGTGAGCTCTTTGGCTGAAATTCTTGAACAACAGATAGTCTTAATTCATACAAATCTTTGCCTTTCGCCATTTTGTATTAAATTACAATCGTAGAGGAAACCGAGATTGTTGTGTAATTTTATCTAATCAAATAGAAACTTCTCTCTAATGTAGGTCGAGAGTGACCTTGTGGTAGGGTTGTAAGAATACTAACAACGTAGGTCCCGCGTGTCTTATACGGCGAATAAAAGGACAGCTGCTGCCTTGCAGTCTTACTTTTCAGTAAAAGGCTATGCCCACCGCCAATAACTGTGAAAACTGCTGCCCTGCAGTCGTACATTTTAGTAAAAGGCTTGGCCCACCGCCAATAACTGAGGAAACTGCTGCCTTACAGTCTTACTTTTCAGTAAAAGGGTAGGCCCACTGCCAATAACTGTGGAAATTGCCGCCTTGCAGTTGGACTTTTTAGTCAAAGGCTAGGCCCACCGCAAATAACTCGTTGATGACAGCAAGAGAATACAGTCGTAAAAACCACTTTGCCAACTAATAAACCATGCCTGATGCATGCAGTGGAGAAGGCGCATCAGGCAACCGACCCCTTAATGTAGGGATAACGGTGTGAAAGATGTTGCCTGGCTCGATTTTTATAACGCATTTGCTATAGAAATCACCATAAACAACAAAAATAATAAAATCGTATTCCGCGTTACAGAAACTAGTTCCCATTTAGTATTCCAGACAAGAGAACGTAGGTTCTCATTCGATAAGCAAGGTCTAATATTCCGATATTTATTTCCGAAAGCTTCTGACGTCAAGCGCATTATTTTCTTTCTTCAGATTAACCTAGATTCAGTTTGTATCGAGAATTACAACAAACCGACGTAAAGAAAGACTGATTAGCGGATGAAAGATACCTGAAGGAACATAATTTTTCTGTTGAATACTTGCGTAAATCAATAAATGAAGAACCAAAGAGATGATAGCTCCACAGATAAAATCCACAAGTGAGAGAGAGAGAGAGAGAGAGAGAGAGAGAGAGAGAGAGAGAGAGAGAGAGAGAGAGAGAGAGAGAACGTATATTGTAAAACTCTAGTTTACCCAACCTCAATATTTAGGAAGGTGTTGAATTTTGAGGAATTTATAAAAAGTAACATTGATTTCCTAACATTTATGAGCCAAAGCGGATTTAGCTGGAAATAAAATTCCATGATCCTTGGAAGCATTCAAAGGCAATCTTTCATGCTTAGCTTTCGTGCGGATCTGAAACACGCTCATGAAACCATAAATAAACAGGGACAAAAAACCCGCCTACTCAGCAGATAACCGGAATTAAAACCGTTTACACTATTTTGAGGAATAGTTTTGTAACATGCGGCTGCATTTGTTCATGAGATTTCGATGTTTAACAGAGGATGTCCTCATACGCTCTGATCACATGCATGCACACACAGATACACATGCACAAACACAATATATATAAGTATTCCTTTTCAAAAAAGCAGCTATAAGTAGAAACGTCTTTAGGTATTTCCGTGTTCATCTTAAGAGTCTAGATCACATTATGGGCTCGAAATAGATGCCCTAGATTTTACTATATTCATTATCTCTTCGAACCCAACAAAAGTCTCGACAACAGAACATTGGCACGCACGTTTCTATGCATAAATATATCTTTTACTCCACTTAAGTAAATCTATCCGTGCTGGGTCCAGAGAGAGAGAGTTTCATATCCCTCCGTGACCCCTTTTTGCCAGCTGAATATTTTAGATACTTTCATTTTCCTGATATTTCCAAAACCTACCACGAATTCGCTAACGTTTTCGGCGCGTTGGAAAATCAACAGCAGAATAGTTATGAACAATGACTCACACAGTGGGTGAACCTCGTAGGGGGTAGTGCCGTCAGTGCACCTCATGCTGTGAACTGTACGCATTATTTAAGGTTCTTGGCGGCGTGCCTCCGGCCCCTAGCTACAACCCATTTCGTTCCTTTTACTGTACCTCCTTTCATGCTCTCTTTCTTCGATCTTGCTTTCCACCCTCTCCTAACACTTGATTCATAGTGCAACTGCTTTGAGGTTTTCCTCCTGTTACACCTTTCAAACATTTTACTGTCAATTTCTTTGGCAGCGCTGAATGACCTCATAGGTCCCAGTGCTTGGCCTCTGGCCTAAATTGTATATTCCAGTCCACTCCATACAGTGGATAAAGATAAAAGGGTCGGTGTTTTAAATATACGACAGATAAATGGTAGATAATGAAAATCTGAAAAAAAGAAGCACTGGACAGTTCGACAGTTATTTGGTATACCATAATCTCTGATTTTTTACTCTTGTCACGAAAATTCTATTTCAAAGATATTATACATACATCTCTAGAGTGAAGCACGCACAGAAGTATGCAACTGGTAGATTCCAAGGATATATAGAACTTGTCATCAAATCTCAGCGTATTATACAGACTGTCATTCTCGACAACAAAAATCTCAACGTATTAAACTGACTATGTCATTCTTGATCACAAAATTCCCAGTGTATTATATACTGCTTCGAATAAAGAATTATTTCTCGGGCTGTTAAAAAATTTCGTATACTAATTCACGCTACGAAAAAAAAGAGGATCTATCTATTT
>NC_061106.1:13544880-13569880 GCF_015104395.2 Macrobrachium nipponense
AACAACAGCTTCCTTCTTAAAAACCTGCCGAGAGCAACATTCAGTAAACAAGGGTTCCACTCCACGAATATCTCTTCCTCAGCCCCAGGCTTCTTGCACATGTTGCGTTTTATTTTCCTCTCGTTTCTTCTGGTCCCTTTCTGCTGTCTCCTCTTCTCCCGTTTCCATTTTTTACGTGTTTTTTTTTTCTTTCTTCTCGCCACCCCGTCCCCCAAAAACCCACTCCTCGTGTATCACCCCCTCTCGACATGCGCTGACAAATGAAAGTGGTCTCTTGAAGTTCCGCTTGGAAGAAAGCACCGAGAACAGAGAAATGGAACTGTGACTTTTCTCTGGGGCACAGAAAAGTGTGCGCGATTCCGCCCGGCATATTATGGCTATGCAACTCTCCTCTCTCTCTCTCTCTCTCTCTCTCTCTCTCTCTCTCTTTATGCAATTTGTTACAAACCTCCCCTCATATGAATTTACGTGTTTATTTTTCCTATGGCAACGGCTAACAACTATGTATACATGTTTTGCTTTCATATCTCAACCTTTCTGCCCAAGAAAAATAGAACGAGGTTTCCCTGGATACTGATGATAAATCAGTGACAAACAAAGCGAATGCAAATACAGGCTACATTTGGATTCGAAAGACAAAGACAATGAACGCTGTTTGCTACAGTGAGCACGTCTGTGATGATATTAACGTTTCAAATACTAATGAAATCTGTATGAGTCGTACGATATACAATCTTGATACTGTCAATTATTCAGCGGGTCCGTCATAATGAATACGTTATTTTGTAAGAATGTCTTCTATAAAGGTTTTTTTTACATCTATACACAACACACATACACGTATATATATATATATATATATATATATATATATATATATATATATATATATATATATCTATATATATAATATATATATATATATATATATATATATATATGTATGTAGTATATATAAATATACACGTATTTTTCTGTCGTGCGCAAGCATTGATCGTATATATGCTAACTAAGACACTTAGTCTCTTGCTTTCCACCTTCCAACCCTTGAATTTCCACTGCTACCTCGAGGAAGAAAGGGCGAGAGAAGAGAGAGCAGGATTAAGCAGGAGGATTGTTCTCATCTCGATAGCCAGTGTTCAAAGTGAATATTCTGTTAAATAAATGAGCTCGGAATTCCAAGCTAGGGTGTGTCTTTTTGCATATATGTGAAGGAATATTAGAGAGAGAGGAGAGAGAGAGAGAGAGAGAGAGAGAGAGAAAGAGAGAGAAGGGATTCTTCAGGTTCATGATGTTATCAGTGGATATCGAATTTCCGAATAAGAGGAGAGAGAGAGAGATATGTTCCTAACTCGATGTATGTTCTGGTTCGTGAGCTCTCGATATATTCTCTCGTAACAGTCGCGACCGAAGCAATAACGTTTTGCCCTGAAATAAATTAAGTGAAATACATACATACATACTTATATATTTATAATGTATATATATATGTATACATATATACATACATATATATATATATATATATATATATATATATTATATATTTATATAATATATACACACACACACACACATACACACACACACACACACACACACACACACACACACATATATATATATATATAATATATATATATATATATATATATATACATACACATTATAAATATATGTATGTATGTATACGTATATTCCATTTAATTTATCTCAGGGCGAAACGTTATTGTTTCGGTCGACACTTACGAAACAAGAATATTTCGAGAGCTCACGAACCAATACATTAATCGACGAGTTATGAACATATCTCTCTCTCTCTCTCTCTCTCTCTCTCTCTCTCTCTCTCTCTCTCTCCTTTTATTCGGAAATTCGATATCCACTGATAACATCATGAATCTGAAGAATCCCCCCCCCCCTCTCTCTCTCTCTCTCCTCTCTCTCAATATTCCTTCACATACGTGCAAAAAAACAGACCCTGACTTGGAATTCCCAGCTCATCTATTTAACAGAATATTCTCTTGAACACTGGATATCGAGATGAGAATAATCTCTCCTACTTAATCCTGCTCTCTCTTCTCTCCTCCTTTCTTCCTCAAGGTAGCAGTGGAAATTCAAGGGTTGGTAGGCGGAAAGCAAGAGACGAAGTATCTTAGTTAGCATATATACGATCAATGGTTGAGCACGACAGAAAAATATACACGCACAGACACACATTCACGCATACATAAATACACACGCATACACACACACACACACACATATATATATATAGTATATATATATATATATATTATATATGTGTATGTATGTATAATATGTGTTTGTCTTTGTGTGAATATGTAAGCATTGTTATAAAATCCAACATCAATATTTTGATCAGTTTTTAGATTTTTCAAAAAGAGTTCAAATTTATCATGTTCCGCATCTATCTACATAATTTATTAAATGATTTTAGACGTCCACCGCAGTCACAAAATAATTCTGTCTAGACCTGTCAACCTCCTTCATCTCTTAACAAAACAAACCACCTCTTTTATCTTTTAGTAGCTATCAGTCTCACGGCTTATAATGCCATCATTTTAAAAAAAGAAAATGAATTTGTCTGGTATCGAGATGACTTAGCTCGTCCACTGATTGTGATCATCTCATCTATTTGCATTTCCCAGACTTTACATGAATACGAAAAGAAAAATCATGAGGATTACGTCATTCTCAGCACGGATCTTTAAAGTGTTCCTAAACGTAATTAATGGAAATGTTTATAATTTACCACTTGTTCCACTGGCCTTCCTGGGGACGCAAGGAAAGAGACCTACCTAACCGCCTAACACTCTCTCTCTCTCTCTCTCTCTCTCTCTCTCTCTCTCTCTCTCTCTCTCTCTCCCAGCTTCTGAGGAAATATACATGATATGAGGAAGATAATTTCGATAAAGAACCCGACATTAAGGAGTGCAAATAATTATGCCATACATTCAGTTGTCATTTCATGATCAAGGAAAAGGATAAAATATCAAAACACGAGATTGTCAAGGTCTACAGATTTCAACTAAATTGTTTCAGATTACCATTTTTCATTCAACTCTAAAATCCCATTTCGTATTAATTTTTGAATAGGATATAAGATCACTAATGACGTGTTAATCAGCCTATGGAATAGCTATTTGGACTGACAACGGTATATTCCATTTGTGTAAATAACGTATACATCAAACTTGCATTCGGAACATATCCTTAGGTCTGCAGTATTTCATCTCATCTGTTGTACGCTGATACTTTCAATTACCATTAAGGTGTCGGGCCAAATTGGCCTTTACGTTACATATCTAATAACATTAACACGGTCAGTGCAATCAGACTTGAAAGTGTACAGTTCTATGGATTTGCATGGCTGTTACCACTTCCCATTTGTCAGCGACATAATAAAATGGAATCTGGAAGATGAATGACGCGCTGACTTTTGAAATAGCATAATCAATCAAGTATGAAGAAGAATGTTTCTCAAACTTCGTAGTAGCGCGTACCATTACCCATTCATTTCAACTTGCATTTATTCCCCCAATCTTTCCTCAAATGCTAGTATTGGCTCCTTGACAAATTGACCGAGCTTAGCGTCATTCATTACCTCACTGGGAATTCCTCTCTAACTACCTTGTACACTTGCTGTCGCTGCTATACGCGAATCATGAACCGACATAACTACAGCCACTCTTCTTAACAGTGTATCTATAGTAACTTCCACTGACATCTCATTTTCGCTTACTCGGGGAGTAAGTCTACAAACTACTTAGTTGTTGTTGTTGTTCTCGTTGGGGTGTAGGAAAGGTCTATGGAAAACCCTAAAATGGCCTGAAAAAAAAGGTTCGCGTTGAGTTAAAGATACAGAATTTTAGGATAGGATATTTAAGATTTATTTACTAAAATAAAAATGTAAAAAAAATAATGTGCATGTTAAACAGTACAGAGCAATTATTTGTAATAAAATATAGCGTATTTATTCTAATTTTCGTTGGTGAAATAACGCTCTATTTGCGTAGATTTTAGCACGCGCCCCGAACCACCTACTCAGGAAATCTCGCCTTTTAGACAAATGGTTCTGTCTTCTCTCACACCTTTTCTGGAACATCGCATCCACAACATATATCACAACACGTTAAACAAACAACTTTATGTTATAACCACTTGTTAAATCTGTCAGTGGAAAGGTTTATGCCAATCAAGAAATCTAAGCATAAAAAATACTATTTGTTTGTTGAATTAATGATTCATTAGATATTTTTCTTACCATTATATGTTTCTTTTTCTGATTACTAAAACCACATCTCGAATTTCCTTATCTAGTCATTTATTCTTCACAAACAATAATCTTTATGCAAAGGAGATGAAACAGTTCATTTTGAGCGAATTTCCGTAAGTGTTATAAGACTATATCCCCTTTGATAATGACCACAGTAAGTAACGGAAATGTTGTTGTTTATATAATGGGAAAACGATTATGTGTTGGATATGACAATTTGTGACTAAAATTTTCAACTAATTCTAATGTGAAAAGAGTAGAAAAAAAAGAGAAAAAAAAGAAACTTCGGCGTAATCGAGTTTTCTGTACAGCCGCTACAGGGAATAATCAAGGCCTATGCAAATATATCTATTATTTGTGGTCTCTGTATAATGCTGTGTGAACCGCGACCCACGAAACTTCAACAACAGCCTGGTGGTGGCCTAACCTATACCGTTGCCAGGAGCACAATTATGGCTAACTTTAACCTCAAATTAAATACAAACTACTGAGGCTGGAGGGCTGCAATTTGGGACGTTTCATGATTGTAGGGTGGATGATCAACATGGCAATTTGCAGCCCTCTAGCCTAAGTAGTTTGTAAGATGGCCAACTTTAACCTTTAATTAAATACAAACTGCTAAGGGTAGAGGGCTGCAATTTGGTACGTTTCATGAATGTAGGGTGGATGATCAACGTACCAATTTGCAGCCCTCTAGCCTTGGTAGTTTTTAAGATCTGAGGGAGGACAGAAAAAAGTGCGGACGGACAGACAAAGCCGGCACAATAGTTATCTTCAAGAAAACTAGAAATGCAAACATTTCTTATCAGTGCTGATTAACGAAATATGCATATATTATCAATTTGTTTTATCAGAGAGAGAGAGAGAGAGAGAGAGAGAGAGAGAGAGAGAGAGATAGAACAAGCGCTGGAGGAAAAAGGAAAATCTCCTCCCCAGGTGTTTGTCTCACGACAATATCTGCAGCAGCTTCCGGTTAGTAACACGACGTCATGCTTGTCCTTATTTTCTCACGTCGTTATCAGACAAAAATGACACCCCAACAGGAAGTTCCGAAGTTTAACTGAAGCAAAGTAAAATAAAAAATAAATAAATAAACAAAAAATAGTCGTACGTCTGTGACTAGAATATCGCCAAAACGTGAAATTCAGCTGCGAAGCAGCAGGATATTTGTTGGTTTCCTTCCATCTGGATTTTGCTTTTGAAGTTATTTATGAATTAAATACCATATCTTTTTAAATTTAATTTTGTATGGGTTTAAGCAAAATGTTTAAAAATGTCAAAATTGTGACCTACTTTACCATCAATATTTTTCATTAGAGAAAGAAGATAGATTCGAGTTTATTAAATGCAAATTTTCACATGAAGAGGCCGTATTTGAGAGAGAGAGAGAGAGAGAGAGAGAGAGAGAGAGAGAGAGAGAGAGAGAGAGTTACAAGGATTAGGATGTCTCAAAGAGTTATTAGGCCATCCGAGGAGACATCGTGTGCTCACTTATGTCTAGGAGAAGGTTCTACCGTTCATTCACAGTGTCCTGATGATTTTGCCTAGCTTTCTTTTAAACTCATCCACACTGTTGCTGTTCACGACTTCTGGTGGCAGTTTATTCCATGTGTCACATACTTTGTATGTGAAGAAGTTCCACAGTGGGATGTGTTGTATTTCTTCAGTTCTAGTTTCCATCCATTATTTCTTGTCTGGTTTTCGTTTAACGTAAATAGGTTACTGTCTACTTTTTTAAATGTTTCTATTGGTTGTCCTCGCAATCGTCGTGTTTATAAGCCATACATGTTCAGGCTCTCTAGTCGTCTTTGGTAACCTATTTGCCTGATGGATGGAATTAACAACTTTGTGGCTCTTGCTTGTACCCCTTCTAATCTATTTATGTCCTTTCTTAGTGTTGGTGACCAAAACTGTACTGCATATTCAAGATGGTCTCACTATTGATGTGTAGAGATGCAGCACGGTTTCCATGTTTCTGTATTTGAACTGCCTCTTTATGTATCCCACTATGTGCCTTCTTTTCAGCTTTAACGCACTATTTTGTGGATTTTAAGTCCTTGGTAATAATGACTCCAAGGTCCTCCTCTGGTCCTACACTATTTATGTCATTCCCAAGTAGCATGTAGCTGTCATGAGGGTTGTTTGTTCCTATTTGTAACATTTTACACTTATCCAAGTTAAAAGACATTTGCCATCTTTTTGACCACTCTCCTATTTTCAGTAGATCGTTTCTTAAACTATCCACTGTATTTAAGTCAGCTGTATTTACACCTAGCTTGGTGTCATCTGCAAATTTGCTAGCTTGCTTATAAAGACTACATCAATGTCAATAAAAAACAAGAGAGGGCCAAGGACGGAATCCCGAGGAACTCCGGTTGTTACATCTGCCCATTGTGATTCTTCACTATTTGTTATGACTCTGTTTTCTATTAGTTAGCCAGTCTTCGATCCAGTCTGCTATTTCTCCTAAAGCTCTAACTTTTGTCATTAGTTTATTGTGTGGAACTTCATCAAAGGCCTTTTGGAAATCTAAGTAGAGTATATCTATCGCTCTACTACTGTCATAAATACCAAGCATGTTATGAAAAAAATTCCAAGAGGTTTGATAGGCAGGATCTATTTTGTCTGAAACCGTGTTGGCTGCTTAACAACAAGTTGTTTCTATCAATGTGATCCACTATTTGATCTGCAATTATGGACTCAAAAGTCTTACAAACGACCGACGTTAGACAGATTGGTCTATAATTTCCCGGCTCTTTTCTTGGAAATTGTTTTGTTAACTGCGGGCACATTATCTAGTTTCCATCCTTATGGTGCCTTTCTTTGTTCTGCACTTTTTCAGTAGAGTTTATATAGGTGAGGGACTATCTCCTCTTTTAGCTCTTATTTCTCTTGAATGAATCCCATCCGGGCCAGGAGATTTGAACTTGTTGAGTCAGTCTATTTTGTTTTTAATGTCCTTTTCTGTAAATGTTATTTTGTCCAACGGTTCTGCCCCTTCATATTTAATAGAAGGTTCCGGTATTGAGGCAGTGTCTTCAATTGTGAAAACACCAGCAAAAAACTCATTCAATAACTGCTTTTTCCAAGTCTGAGTTCACCAGGTTACCTCTATTGTCCCTTAGGGGACCTATACTATTTTTTTTATTGGTCTCCTACTATTAACATGAGAGAGAGAGAGAGAGAGAGAGAGAGAGAGAGAGAGAGAGAGAGAGAGAGAGAGAGAGAACGCAGCAAATCAATGAGAATGACTAGATAATAAGTGAGTTGTTGCCAGTTGTCTGATACAATACTGATACTAATTATTATCAGTCTTTATCACTTCAGCTTTGGAAATTACCAGATTTTTTAGTAATATACACTGGCTTCGACAAAGGAATATTTTTTTGGGGGGTTGAGGAGCGTTACATTACATCAGTTCGTCAAATACGATATATTTTAATCATGTTAAATGGGGAGCACTATAAATGGACAAGAATTATTGCAGGATATTCCTCTCGTCTAAATTTTTACTTGCAAAATTTACTGGTCGTCAGACAATGAATCGTTTGCAATACACGTTTAATCATCTCGTTTTTCAGCCGACTTTTGAAAAGCGAGTTATAATTGACAGGTTGCTAATTAAAGAATCCCATTGCATTGTCGAGTATTTTCAGTGAATGAGCAGCGAGCTTTAATGTTCTTTACTCTGGGTATTTTAATGAAGTAGCCTGAAGCGCATGCTGCCTTATCATCAATTTTTTTTTTTTTTTTTTTTTTTTTTGTGGGAAGCGGGGTGGGGCGGGGGGTTATCTGGTCTCTTGTGAATGTGCTTCTAAAACTGAAAGCAGAATTTTTCGAAGCGCATACTCTTACTAACACAAAGTTCTCAAATTAGAGTTTATACCATTTACACTAAAGCAGTTCTTGATCTTGCACCATAACATTATTCTATTTCAAACCTATTTCATATCTTATGTGGTTTCACGTTTTTACCAGCAGAATGATCATGATTTGAAACTCACCATTTCTTGATTTCAAAGCAATAAAAAAAAGCACTGGAAAAATACAATAATGGGGAGTTTCATTACTTCTAAACTTACGGAAAATTTTGCTCATTCACTTGACCGAGATATACTCGACTTCCATTGCGAAAGACATAGACAAAGCTGACGAGAGGCCGGGTCACGCCTTGTTTTGAAAGAACGGCTTCAGCCATTTCTCTGAAAACGCTGGACATTGGGAATAAACACATACTGTGCAATCTGACCTAATGTGATATAGATGGAAAGTGATAAGCCCAGGATGTAATATCACAATTGTGGTAGAAATTATTAGTATACCCAGAAAGAATTATCGTATGCGGTCTTTACGATAACTGGCAGTTCTGCAACATCTTGACACTGAAACGGTGCCACTATCAGAAGCATTTGGGTCAAAACCTCTAGGGATAATAGGGTATGAATGTAGAATGTAACATTGTACTAATAACAATAATACGGTTGAACACAATAAGCTTCGTCTTGGTGAAATTTCACCATGATAACTTAATGTAGGGCTTCACACACACACACACACACACACACACACACACACACACACATATATATATATATTAGTATATATATATATATATCGTATATATATATATATATATATTTACAGAATATCATATATAATATACTATATAATATATATATGGTATATAATATATATATATATATCATAATATATATATACTATCTATATATATATATATATATATATATATATATATATATACATATATATATATATATACTATATATATATACTATATATATATATATATATATATATATATATATATATATATATATATATATATAATATAATATATATATATATATATATATATATATATATATAATCTGTGTGTGCAAATTCACACAGGTTCCATGAAAACTACATTATATTGTATGGGAAATCGAAAAACGCCAGCTTTATAAAGAGAAACTGAACAATAATTTTACTAGATTTTTATTATGAAAACATAAATGGAAATGTGTTTGTGGTGTAATTGCTCTATCTGTCTAAAACGTAGCAGAAAAATGACCGTCCGAAATTATTACTAACAATACAATCAGGAACTCATAAACATGTAAAAAAGTATATTTCGGGATATAATGGCATCATAATTTACCTTTTATAGCATACTGCCTCTTTTTATTAAAAGTTTAGGTCAACGATGGACTATTAACATGCCGAATTTCGATGAACTAAATAGTATTTTTGTTGCCTGCTTTGCCGTTTTACAAAACTGTCATCAGATGGCCGTGAACTTCCGATAATATCACCCAGACATCATGCCACTGCTGGGAACACAATGACACTGACCCGGTTTTATAATGAGGTCACGAACGAGGAAAAGAAACCAAACATTGAAAGCTGATTAGAAAGTTTTATGACGCGTTTGTTAATCTTATTAAACACGATGTATAACCTGGGCAGTGCGAAAAATAAAACGATTTGTTTAAACTGTAAGGATACAGATTTTCTTCCAATGATGAAATAGTTTTATATTAATGAAAGTACTAGAATGTCGTCTTCGGGATAAGGGAGTTCAAGAGTTCAACTGGTCCGGATTTTAAGTGCTTTAATATTATTAGCTCCATCAATAACAAGGATGACTTGTAATTCTCACGGCAGTTTAAAAAACTGTAGAATAAACGATCCTACCACTGTAGTGCTTGTGTACAGTTTATATAAACAAAGTACCGTGGATAATATGAATATAAATAACACTACTCGTTACAAACAGAAAACTGTCATTCTTAAGCCTACTTCTATTACGCTATGATATATTAACTTTTGAAAATAGTTTTACGTTTATGTGATGTTGTGTCCTGGAAGTTTCTATAGTTTTTTTGAAAGTGCAAGTTGTTTGATAACGTCAACCTGCACAATTTATGATCTTTCAAAAAATACATTATAAAAAGAAAAATGATCGCTTTGAAAGTAGAATGCAATCAAAACTTACATTCAAACTAAGGTGTAATGCTGTTTGAAAAATACAAGAAAGTATGAAATGTCAGAGCAGCTATAAAGACTCCCCCCTTTGCAACGGCATGATCTGCCAATATGTGATAAATGCACCATCAAATGTTGCAACAGTTCATTATGTCTGTTTTCTTGTTCTTTTTCTTTACTAGTGAAACTGACGAATGGATGGAAATACCAATATACGTTCGAAAACATATTTTAATGAAGCAAGCCCAGATAAACGGAAATAAATTCAGACGAATGGATGGCAATACCAATAAATGTTCAGAGAACATATTTTAATGAAATAAGCCCGGATAAACGAAAATAAATTTTTGACGAATGGAGGGAAATACCAATAAACGTTCGAAGAACATATTTTAATGAAGCAAGTCCGGATAAACGGAAATGAAATGATATAGCAGGTAAAAATTTTAATAAAGAGCGACAGACCAATGGAAGTGAGAAAATGAAACAAAAGTAATGATAAGTTCCTCGTCAGCAGATATGACTCGAAGTTCAATGGTAGTGCCAAGCAGTCTGGCAAGGTTACGGCTGCTCTTTTTGGGAAAGTGTGGCGCATTGGTTCCACGGATAATGTTATCAGGGCTCAGTATGCATGAATAAGCGAACGCCTGTTTTGATACGCTGTTTTCAGATGTGGCAAATTTAGGATTCAGCATGACGCTCATGATTATATCTCTGTAATTAGGATATTCAAGATATTTGTATGAAAAACATTGCCACTATCTTAGTTATCAATGTAGCCATTACACACACACACACACACACACACACACACACACACACATATATATATATAATATATATATATATATATATATATATATATATATATATATATATATATATATATATATATATTTGAACAAAGTAACAGCCATGAAGGGAACTTTTCCTTCGTGGCTGTTACTTTGCTCGTATAATCATCACGTTTATACTAATTTTTCGTGATTGAAAATTATATATATATATATATTTTTTATTATATATATATATATAAATACTATATATATATATATATATATATATATATATATATATATATATATATATATATATATATATATATTAATTACATTATATGTGACAAAGTTGAAACAAAAGTGCATGTTTACATTTTACAACTTATACGTCCTGCTTCTTTTACACGAGGAAAATGCTGCTTATTATTTTTGTGAAATCATTCTTCATACTAGAGCTTATGCATTAGTTCCCACGCCAGCGCCAGCGCCACCTCGCACCGTCTGATGTCTAAACGAAAAAATAATTTGCTTTTAAACCTCCCCAGGAGTATTAAAAAAAAATATTTGGACTGGAGTAACTTGTACATCATGGGTTTAATTCAATCCCTGTTTTTGCACAGATGATAGCAAAGGATGATACTGAAAAGAAAAAATGAGTGAGGTCAGAAAGTATTTTTAATTTACATGCACATTTGCCTTTCAACTGTACGTTGGTGCCAATAAAAACCCGATTACTTCATTTCACAGGCATTCCTGCAATTTTTATATTTTTTCATTTTCTATCTATTTTTTTGAAAGTGAGATTTATCTTTGAGCAGGTGTTAGGTAGTTAATTTTTTTCGATATTATTATTCCTATCAGGAAAGTTTTTCTTTTTTATATAAAGAAAGTTCGCAAATATGATAATATACGTAAATCAATAACGATTGATTATCCTTCTCAAAAAGGCGAAATCTACAGTCAAACAGCGCGTTGTTTCACCAACGAAAGTTAAAATAAATAAGCTATATCTTATTAGAAACAATTCTTCTGTACTGTTTAACACGCACATTATTTATTTTTTTTTCACATTTTTATTCTAATGAATAAAGCATAAATATCCTATCCTAAAATTCATGTATCTTTAACTTAACGCGAAACTCCTTTTACAGACATTTTAGGTCTTTCCATAGGGCTTTCCAAACCCCCAACAAGAACAACAGTAGCAAGAACAACAACAAGAACATACCAAAACTATGTAGGAGTTATTACACCGTAGAAATAATGTCCTGTTACAAAAAATTTTTCATTCACTTTTTTCAAACATTACTTTATTAGCACAGGTTAATTAAACTTCCATGGTTTTCATTCAACTTATGCTGAGCCTGCCAGCTACTACTGGCCAGCCTTCTCCTCTGCCAACAACAGCCCCCTCCCCCCGGTCCAAAGACACATAAGGTGCCGACCTTCGGTTGTGAGGTGACGAATTTTTGTGACTAGTACATTTTTTGCCAATAATGGAAGTTACTTTATGTATATTATGGGGGGCTATATGAAAAAAGATACCAGATCGGGGGCCAGTGAGACAGCCTTTATGATTTCTATGATTATTTCGTCTCAAAAAAACCCTCTTACACATCTGCTCTTTATGGTTCATCTTAATTTGTTATTTATCGAGTAATAATGTCAAAGGATATTTGGGCATTCACCATTTCTCTCTATTTCTAACTAAGTTTGAAGGTTTGGTAAAGAAAAATTAAAGTTAAAAATCCATGAAGGATAAATAGAATGACATAATAAAGCCAACGAATCACAAGACCTTCCTGAATAAACTAATGAAAATAAACCAAATGAAATATGAACTGAGACAGTCGCTGTCTGACTTATTTGAACATCGCTGGAGAATGCACAAAATTATTTTTCTCCTTCTCAACAAACTTCAGTGAATGACCTTCTGACAACCTTGCAAGAGCAAAATTAAATTGATAACGCAGTTGATATTAACGGGTGACACTCTATGATAACAAAGAGCAAAAACATGGTTGCGCTGATAGCAGGTCTTACTTTTCAAATCTCAACACGGAATCTGTGCCAGACCGCTATCTAGACAACTGGCGCTAGTTCTCAGCGGTGGGCGCCACTTCGAGACCTGAAACGCTAAATTTAATCACACTAATCTGTCGCCTATGACATGTTCTCGGTCGTATATATATGAGAAACCACAAGTCGTGTCTTACTTCATTAGTTGCAACAGCTGAAAAGTTAACGACTATAAACTTGTCTTCATCAACGCTCATCCGCCGAAAACATGGTTAAATTTGTTCTGCTTACATTTGCCTGCACTCTCGTTCTTGTTAGTGTAGAATGTACGTTAACTCTCCCTATCTCTTTCATACTTCCCATTCTTGGCTATATAACAAACTGATTTTAAAGAATAAAAACTCTACTATAAGGTATTTTAGCTCAGCGCTTCACTGAAATGTCTGATCATAATAAATGTAATCTAATTTAATTTATAACTTAAAAATGCAATTTATGACTAACCTGGATGAAATGAAGTCGATCAGTAATTCCTCTTCCAGCTAAGGCGGAAAAGATATGCCCAGACCCTGTAGCAATCGAACCTTGCACTTGCAAGATGGAAAATGACGACCTGTTCTTGGACTGCTCTCTCGTAACGTCCGAGGAACAACTGGCTGAGATCCTGGGACAGCCACTCCCATCCTACGACTTCAAGTCGTTCAGCATCTTTGACAACTGGAATCTGAGAACTATTCCTACAGGAACCTTCGGCAGCCTGACCTTCGAGGAGGTGCAACTGAAAGGAGGCAGCATAGAGGTCATAGAGCCCGGGGCGTTGCTTGGCAGCGTCCACACGCTCAAGAAGCTGAGCATCTTCAACCACGAGTTATGGTCATTCCCATTCGAGGAGGTGGAGCTCTACATGCAGCTGGGTTCCCTGAAATTCGACTACAACAGACTGGAGGAGCTCCCTGCCCTGAAGTCCTCCACACTCTATAAACTGGATTTGAGCCGAAATCCTCTCGCGTCCGTCCATGAAGATGTCCTGCAGGGTCTTCCCAATCTGATGGCTGTCTCTTTTGAGGCCTGCGAGTTGACTGCCGTTCTTCCAGGTAGCTTGCTGGAAAAAGAATTGGGTTGAATTATGGAGCTTGAGAGAGAGAGAGAGAGAGAGAGAGAGAGAGAGAGAGAGAGAGAGAGAGATGTGAGGAAACATTCACTGAGAATAACGAAACTCTTCTTACAGATAGACAGACAGATATACTATAAATCCCGTTGTGCAACAAAGACTACACATGAAATTAAAAACTCAAAAACGCTACCTTATGAAAAAATTAGCTAAGTTACTACATATTTAACTACTTTAACAAGAAAAGAGTTTGCTTCCCGGGCAAACATATAAAGCATTTTCAACCAAATAAGTAAGGCTCCTGTGAAGTTTGGCAATTGCCGATAAATCCTTTGGTCATGAAGGGATATATAATTCTATATCTCTACATGACCAAAAATAAGACTATTTATCTTCGGGAAAATTTCCTCTCACTTTAATGTTACATTTGTCCATAAATTCTAGATATTTCTACATAATATCCTTACATGCAGAGATAAAGCTATGGTTATTTACTTAATCCATCTTGTTTAAGTATATGTACACACACACACGGAGATATGGATATGCACATATCAATACACACATATATATAGTGTTTACTGGAGGCATTCCACATATATTTTGGAGTCCAGATGTAAGTATTTTTTTCTTGAACCGCTCCTAAGTAAACACTTTATTGACTTTTTCTCCCCAGGCACCTTCACGCGACTGCCGAAGCTAAACACGGTGAATTTGTATTCAAACAACATTACCCACATTCCCTCCGGTCTCATGGAACTCCACGGGACCGACTCGTATGTTTACATGGGGATCAACAGTGTTGCCACAATCGACGTTGGTGCTATTCTTGGTAAGAGCTCTCGTGGAAGGTACTCGAATGTAAGTATGTACAGGCCGGTCTTGCCCATGGTAATACCATTAACAGTTCCGCTTTCTAGGTAATGTAATTGTAGTATGATGTACTTAGACTTTCGTTATTAGGCCTACCTTTTTTGCCGCCACTTTCCACGTAATTATATTCTTTTTCACCTGTTGGCTTGCAGATATGCATTTTCTGCTAACAATGAAAATCCTCTTGTTATGCTAATTATGCCTTCAGTTTTCGAGTCTATTTCCATAAATCGACAGCACTACGCGGAACAATGTGGCATTCGTATTAATTCCCACGAGGCCGAAACCCGGGTACAAAATGAGAGTTACTAAAGCTTCATCCAGCTTTCAATCAGTCTCATTGATATGCAATATATTAATATAATTTTAGAAAGTCTTAACTTTTCAGGCGTGTCCCACTTCTTTGATTTAGACTTCAACGATCTGACTGAAGTTGAAGAAGGCGTGTGGAGGCCGATGCTGGAACGAGGGACTGGAATCTATTTAGTAGGTAAGTCTGCTAAAGTATCTGTAAATTCCTTGCTAAGAGCGTATTATCAAAAAAATTTAAACGTAAAAGATGGTTTGCGAAAATATAATCTTATTCCGTGACCAGCGTAACTTTTTTTTTTCTTGAAAGCTCCGAGTCAGACAAACAATAGTCCAGAGTCAATATTTGTCCTATATTTTGCCGAATTGTCAATCGATGCAACACATTAACATTAACAAAAATAACTCTCCGCTTAAATTGCCAGTCCACGTTTGACTGCAATGAGTTAATCAAATTTAATTAGTACCTTGGCAGCTCTTTCAATGTTTTGGTTGAAAGATATCAAGTGGTGATAAACAAAGCCACACAAAGATGTCGAAAACACGTTTCTATGTATATGTCTTAAACATCTGTGTATCTTATAAAAGTAATGGTTTAAAAAGGTGATTATGTATACCGAAAGTAAGCACGTGCGCCGTCTCTGTGTATGGGTGTTTTTGAATATCATCAAATACTGAAATACCACTGAACGGTAATTCATGACTCGATCCTCCTAAAACCTTTTCATTTCCATTCTCGGTTTATTCAAGGTAACAATATTCTGTCCTAACGTTTATTAAAATCGCCTCTATTTCTGCCTTTCCCAAGACACCCATTAATGAATTACATTACCCATTAAATCTGTTTATTTGTTTTCTTGGTTTCCAGAAAACTCATGAATGACTCCACCTTATTAACTTGAATTCTCCGTCTCTCCCAGGCAACCCTTTAACCTGCGGGTGCGACATTGCGTGGTTAATTGAAAACCCAAGGTTCATGAGCCAACTGGACCCTTATGCAGCTTGTGCCAACGGGACGCTACTCAGAGACCTCCAGCCCTCGTCCTTCGTAGGATGCTAAGAGCAACTTTTCAGAATTTGGGGTACGGCTATTTTGTAGCAATGACGTGCCATTTTGTCAGAATTGGGTGGATATGCTGTAGACATCATTTAATAACCTTTGCTTGGAGACACATTTATTATATGAATATATATACTATATATATATATAAATATATATATATATATATATATATATATATATATTATAAACACACATTTATATATGCTATCATATATGTATATATGTAATATATCGATATATATTATTACTATTTATATATATATATTAATATGGACATATATAACAATAATAAATAATCAATATTAATATAATATATTAATATAAATGCCTGTACTAATTTCTATTTTCTACATACATTCGAACATGATTTGAAATATCTATTATTATATATATATATATAGATATATTATATATATATAAACACTATATAATATAATATATAACATAATATATATATAATATAAATGCTGTACTAATTTCTATTTTCTACATACATTCGAACATGATTTGAAATATCTATTATATTGTACTTAAATATTACTGATGCTACAACTAGCTGACTCTCATTATGTACCAAATAAACATTTCAAGCAAATTCCTTCTGCAAACATTTCCATGCCCTTAACTAATACGGTGACACGCTCTTTCGACTTCCATGCAAATTCTGACCTGCTCTTAATCTATCTGTTATATTGGTGAGGAGGAAAAAATTGCAAAATATAAAAATCCATAGCGTACATGCATACCGTTGTAAATTTCTACAGGTGATGCTGCTTCTGACTATATATGATTCCAATTCTCAACCTTGTATCTTATTCAACACCTGTGAGGTTTCATTCAGACCGGGAATTGGACAGAATTAGAACACCAGTATACTTAAAAGACCATGTTCCCAGGTTAAAGTCAGGATGACTGCATTATATAAATTCTAATTTTATTGTGTAGTCCCACAAAATCAAGTTTTTTAAAGACAGTTTTTGGTGGTGTAACATCTTCGATGAGTAACAGGGACACCCAGCCATCTTCTGTTGGAGAGAGAGGAGAGAGAAGAGAAGGAGAGAGAAAGGAAAGTGAGAGAAGACGAGAGAGAGTGAAGAAGGAGAGAGAGAGAAACGACCCTTTTACATACAGATATTATTGGTTAGAATTTTTCAAGTCGATATGCTAAAAACACAACCAAATAAACGATAGCGTCCACAGAGTTCAGCAGATAAAAAAATCGGAATGTTCGTACGAATTGCATCCAATTTCAGAGCATTTATGTCACACTTAACGGTCGTGTTATATCTAGAATGAATATTTTTGGGTCTGTGCAATGTCATTACCTGGTCGACGTTTCACAAGCCCTATCGGTATCGTTTTTGTCAAGCATTGCAACACTCCCTATGTGCTCGTGTACCCGATTAAGGCTCGGCTTATGCAAGAGGAGGCAAATTATGTTGAAAGTTTTTTTTTTTTTTATCGCGACATGAAAATAGGATCCTCAGAAATATTAAAACCGATGACGACAAAAGTAGAATAGACCCGAGAACCTTATTAAAGGAGGAATAATCTCAAGTTGAGAAGAGATTCGGGAATATAAATAGATAACACTGTATAAGCTTATGATGAGAAACAGCTTCTTCTTCTTTTTCTTCTGCTTCTCCTTCTTCTTCTTCTTCTTCTTCTTATTATTATTATTACCTTAGTCTTCTTTATTATTATTGTTATCATAATCTTTTTTAATATTATTATTATTATTATTATTATTATTATTATTATTATTATTATTATTATGACTTTTCATAATCTGAAGACATTCACGTGGAATAAGTATAAATGCAAGACAAGGTTCCGAAAGCATAAATAAGCATCTCAAAAAAAAAAAAAAAAAAACACGATAACGATTATAAGCTCTACGGCTGCATGCCAAATATGAAAAAGTGGCAAAACTGCGTACTACGTTGCCTTTCGCAGTTAGACGTCACACGGCTAGCGAGAAGCAAGCCCTTCCCACAGTCTTACGGTTGACGGAATAATAGACTCTGATTCTCGACCTAGTCTTATGGGTAAATGTACAAAGGGCACCAGGAACGTTCTGGGTAATGACTAACAGAATGCTACCTCGCAATGTTTATTTTACCAAGAAAACGAGATTCCAAACTGTTCGAATCGGTTACGAAAGGGCTTTTTAGCTGAGATATTTCCAAAACCGTTACTGATCATATCGTTCACACCTAATGATAAACACGCGTAAAAATTCATTTAAATACCACCCTCTAAAATGTCCTTAACTCTCTCATGACAACTTCTCAATTTATATTTGGTAAAAGGCATTTTTGATTTGCGGACAATTCTGAGCCAAATGACTGAAGGTATTTAAAACAGCTTAAAAGAGAGAGAGAGAGAGAGAGAGAGAGAGAGAGAGAGAGAGAAGGAGAGAGAGAGAGAGGTGCCTGAATGGCATCAGATGGTGAATTCATGAAAACGCCTGAATGGCATCAGATGGCAAATACATAACAAGTTGGTTTTACTGTCAAATGAAGAAAGCACAGAAAGAGACAATAGCCTTTCCGCTGCTTTCCTGCAATATAATTCTCAAAATCAATGTTGTTATGATACTTCTTCTTTAACTAAGCTTAAAGCTGACTGACAGACACATCACTTGGTAATATGATGCCAAACGCTTTCCGCAAGCTTTTTAAAATAAAGAGTACAGACTTACAATCTTACACGTTAAAAAAAAAATAGGGCTAAGTGGAATTTTGGTTTTAAAAAGACTTACTCTTTTCGATGGTAATGAGACCGAGACGGGCTGAACAAGGAACAACTTCCTTAATGGATTTGTTAAGGAGACAACTTCAATCATTCAGGAAATGAAGATGAATGTAGAACAGACTAGTATGAAAGAATTAAATCCTACAGGCGTCTATCGCAAGGTTCTTGTGAGATATCCGAACCTGGCGTGAACAAAAAGAGGGTGATCATCTTCACGACGGAACTTAGGTGAAGCAGGGCATTTCGTATTGTTTTCATTATATTCTTTACCATTTTTGGATGTACTGATAAACACGGGCGGAGCTCATTGGCAAAGTCCTGTCTCGCATTTGAAAGGTCCTAAGGACCGATATCAATCCTAGCCTGGCCCTCACCATCTGACCTAGTTCGATGAACGAATGATCACCAGCTGACCCAATTCGATGAATGAATGATCGCATATCTTCTGAAGGAATTTCACGAGGATAATGATGCAGTGCGCTTGTTAGATTGATATACGTACATGCTTGTTGAGAACATGGTCCTGCAATTCTACGGGAAAGGGCTGCTTAGTATTGACACACAACAGAGTACCGATACTTAAGTTCTGTATTTATACGTTTGAACTGTAACACATTTCTTTTTCATTTAAGTTTGGAATGTACCTTGCTCTGATGCAATTTGATTTCTATAAAAGGATTATCATACCTCTGAAAATAACACGAAACTAAAATATTATTACATAAACTTCTCTGAAGTCGGACATATTACATTCTCAACATATCGACAGGTTCATTTGTCAATAAGCTATCCATTATCTCATATAATTATAAATGATGTCACCAGCATTCAAATCATGTCAGAAATCTGTCTCTACTTCTACAGTAAGATAAACAACTGCCAGGAGAATGAAAAGTAGGTAATAATGTAAAACGCTCGGAATCCTTCAATACTGGAGCTTAAGTGAGAAACAAAAGGTTTCGCTTGTATTCTCAGAAGGGGATGAAAACTTGAAGTAGGAACTGGCTGAAAAAAAAACATCAACAACCCTATTTTATTTTTCCTTTAAATTAGCAGAGTTCTTATTCATGTTTCAAAAGCTTTTGTGTAACTCCTGAAAGAGTTTCACTCGTTAAGAAATTCTGAGAAGCACACTTGAAGGATATTAAAATTCTTGAGATTACAAAAGTCCTTTCAGTCACTTGTAAAAAGAAAAAAATATATTAACGCATGCAAACTAGCTCCAGAACAGTTGGCGGAGATAATTACTTCAGACTTGCACTGTTTTACTGCGTCAGTAGATAAAAAGAAAAGAAAAAAATGTAACACTGAATGTAAGCACAACCCAATGCAAATCTCCAAATGGGAAAAAGTTAGGATGCATTTAGCTCGTATCCATGATTCACCTGGTAGGAAGCTGAATTTAGGAGAATGAATTAAATCAGCGCCGACGGAAGAACGTTCTCACTCCAAGCAGGATGAAATTAAACAGTAAATCAAACAGACAGATTTAATAAGCTGAAAGTGAAAGTTGGCAGTGCAAAGTGAGAGACTATTTCTATTAATCAGGGGCTACAAAAGAAGGGCAAAGTTAAGCCCTTTTGGAGGAAGAGGAATAATGCTGCCATGAACGATGGACTAAGAAATTCGCTCTCGCAGAAGCCACTGCCGACCGCATCAGTGAGGAGGCTGTAAATCGCTGAGTAGCGTTCCGTTAGCGCATGCGGCGTACGGGTCCAGCAACTTCATGAATTTGGGCTCCTGGATCAGCCAGTTAATGTCGCTGCCGCATTCCAAAGGGTTGCCTTAGGGAGCCAAAAGAATGAGCAGATCTCAATCAAAATAAAATGACGTGAATCAAAGTACAAATAACAGTCGGTTACTGACACCAGTAAGATAATCGTCAGTATACTGATGGTTGGAACTTTAACAAACATGTTCTCTGACAGATGAAATTCCACGAGTCATCTTCAAATTGATTCCAAATAAAGAAAAGATATGTTATATTCAAATAAAAAAAACCTTACTGGGAGGCAGAAAATTAATTATGGATCGATTACATCAAGATACTGTATTATTTAAAATTAACTAAGCCCGTTTCTCTCTCTCTCTCTCTCTCTCTCTCTCTCTCTCTCTCTCTCTCTCTCTCTGTGAATTTTAATGAACAGTTCAAAAGCTCACCTATAAGGTACAGCCCAGCTCCTGCTTCGAGCACTGGTCTCCAAATGTCTTCTTCTACAGTCTTAAGAGAATTATAGTCTATGTCAAAAACTCGCGACACACCTGCAATGAAATCCCTTTTAATTAGATGAATCATAGCTGAAACGAGACCAACCTAATCTGATCATTACTTATCGTTTAAAAGATAAACCGATATTCGTATGGAAAAAGCCTAGGAATGCAATTGAGTATATGATTTAGGCATAAGGCCAAGCACTGGGACCGAGAAAGTCATTCAGCGCTGTGATGACAATGACTGAAAATGGAAATATAAATAATGAGTTTCATGGAAATTATATAAATAATGAGTTTGAAATAGATACCCCAAAGATCGATTTTTAAAGCGGTAAAATCGAGACATTTCATTTCTAATGGAATTACAAGCTGCCATAAATATGATTTAGAAAATAATGTATCTGTATAAAATTACAGGATATTTCTATAAAATCCACAACCCTTTAAAATACTCATAACAAGGCCAACATCAATCTTGTCTCCTAAATTTTCAGGGCCACTGACTTGAATTTAACATAAAAAATACTTCATGAATACTCTTAATAAGATAAAAAGTAAGAAGCAACTATACACACATATATATAATCGGAAGAATAGAAGCGCAACAGGTGGTTGTCAAATCACACACCCAGAAATGAGCTTATTTGTGTTTACCTTTGAATGCCCCGACTTCTATAGTGTCGATGTGGTTGATGCCCAGATAGACATAGGCTCCTTCGCCGTGAAGTTCTATGAAATTCGTTGGAATGAAGGAGATGTTGTTCGAGAAGAGGGTCACGTAGTTCAGACTGGGTGAGCTTGCGAAGGTTCCTTAAAACACAATATAATATTGTGAAGGACTGAAATTAGATTACCACGATTATTGTTATCATCACTAATATGGTAATGCTGTAACTGACTCTTCAAGTATGAAATCTACTGAGAGCTATTTTACTCGTGTTTTTTTAGTTTAATTTTGACATAGCAGAAACAACAACAATGATAACAATAATAGGTTCTCATTATTTAGTTATCTATTATTCCATGTTTACTTTAATTATGCCATTCCAGTATATGGCGCATTTCATAGCATTATATCAGTGATTCAAGTCGCTGCAACGACAGTTTACGTCCTATCAATCAACATGTCGAGCTCCTCACCAGAGAACACCTCGGATATTTCACAGCTTTGAAACATGGCATTCACAAGGCTGGGCAGATGCTGAAGTCCGTCTGCTGGGAAGGACATCAAGGGGTTCTTACTCAAGTCGAGGGTCTGGAGAGTCGCGGATCTGATGATGGGAAAAGAGGAGACGTTGTTGTACGTCATCTCGAGACTCAACAGCTTCTGGTAAGACTCGACTTCTTCAAAAGGGAAAGAACTGATCTCGTTGTTGAAGAGGTTGATCCCCTGCAGGGTCAAAGCGCTTCCGGTGAACGCCCCGGGTTCGACTTCTTCCAGGTAGCCTACCTTTATTTCAATGACCTGGAAGGTCAGGTCGCGAAAGATGCCCTTGCGAATCACCTTCAGGTTTGGGTTGTCGTAGATGCCAAAGAGATAGAAATCCTTCGAAGGGAATTCCGCTTTGAGGGCAGTCTCGAGTTCCTCTTCGGACGCCACGGACGAGCAGTCCAGGTGAAGGTCTTCGCTCATCAAGGAGCAGGTGCATGGACTGATGGCCGTTGGGTCTGGACAAGATGGCGTTGTCTCACCTTCAGAAAAAGTAGAAAGACAAAGAAGTCAACTAATTAAAAACAATTAAAACTAAGTCATAACAGGCAAAACCAGGGAATTGCTTGCCTTTCTATGGCATTGTTTGCTTTGCAACTCCTTTTTTATCATCAAGAGTTAATCAACAACTGAGGTTCGTTGGTCTTAACTTGAATAACAGAAAATGAAATACGTCAAACCCCATCTTCATCTAAACAATGAAAAGAATATTTAACCGTAAGTTCGTTATTACCTTTCCCCGGTATTCTCGAAACAGAAAAAATAATAAAATAAAATCAAACAAATAAATAAATAAGTAAAAATAAATAAATAAATAAATAAATAAATAAATAAAGGTCCTGCAAACCTTGAACATTTACACAAGACATCACCAATGGAACGAGCGCTGAGAGAGAGAACAGCATATTGAAGCGATAAGATATACAGCTGAGGAAATCGCTTCGCTGGTCAGGTGTGGCAAAGACGCGTTCCTCTGAATAAATAATGCCACCAACTCGCCAGGTTTTATATACAACCAAGACGACGGGCTGAGAGAGAGAGAGAGAGAGAGAGAGAGAGAGAGAGAGAGAGAGAGAGAATCCATTTCCGGTGCAAGGTTATATTGAAGGGTAAACGTTTAAACTGTGTTAGAATCAGTGTCCGTGAGAAAAACTGGGAATGCTATCGCTGATAACCGATAAGAACTCTTTCAGTGTTAATTAAAAAAAATAAAAAAATTACGTGTATTTTTCAGTACTCTTTCAGACAGGAGCTATAAATAACAAAAACACTAAATGTGAAAACATGACCAGCTTGTAACTTGTACCAGGACCGGAAGTAAAAAAAAACACACAAAATGTGATATAATGACCAGCTTGTACCAGGACCGGAAATACAACAAAACAATAAATGTGATATAATGACCGGCATGTACCAGGATCGGAAAAAAAGACTGAATGGGAAATAATGACCAACTTGTACCAGAACCGGAATTTAAAAAAAAAATAACTTCAATGTGAAATAATGACCAGCTTCGATCAGGACCGAAACTAAAATAACTAAACAAATAAATATATATATATATATATATATATATATATATATATATATATATATATATATATATATATATATACACGCTAAATATGAAATATTGACTAGTTTGTACAAGGAATGGAACAAAGAAAAAAACACTAAATCTGAAATAATGACCAGCTTAAATCATGACCGGAACTAAGAAAAAAGCACTAAATGTGAAATAATGACCAACTTGTACTAGAACCGGAATTTAAAAAAAACGCTAAATGTGATATAATGACCAGCTTCTACCAGGACCGCAAGTAAAAAAATGATACAGCTTGTACCACAACCGGAATAAAAAAAAAAAAAAAACACTAAGTGTGCAATGATGAACAGCTTGTACCAGGGCCGGAACTAAAACACACACACTGAATGTGAAATAAAGACTATACTCTGTTTTTTTCCATCTGTCCATTCCGCCTGTGGTGTTTTCGCATGGTAACACTGCGTCTCGGGCTTTAAATAGTTACGCTATGTGTAAGTTTTAGGTAAAAAAAAGGATATCTTGGTGTACATTTGCAACTGAAAAGTGTTTTAATAATTTATTGTATGCGAATTACACCGTTAATATTCGAAATAGGGTTATTGTAATTGTTGAATGTAAGCTGAATGTAACTATCTAAAGCCCGGCCTGCAGTGTTACCATACGCATACACCGCAGGCGGATGGACGGGTTGAAAAAAACAGACTATAGTTTGTATTAGAACCGGGAATTAAACAAAAAAATACTAAATGTGAGTAATGACCAGTTTGTACCAGGGCTAAAAAAAAAAACATTACTAAAATGTGAAAATAAAGACCAGCTGTACCAGAAAAAAAC
>NC_061106.1:13574880-13672380 GCF_015104395.2 Macrobrachium nipponense
TCGAACGCACCTGGAACGCTGAAATAAATTATCAATTCCTTCATCTTTACACCCTCATCATCACACACGGGAAATGACCCTGTGCAAAGGCAATATAGTCAAAATGGTCCATAGATGTAGTCGTAAACTGGAACATAGGGTTGCGGGGTCCAGCTTATAAATAAATCTAGACTGAGGCGAGAGTAGAAAAGTCGTCCTTTGTACATCCATAAGGGTTATTATCTGACAAACAAGATTCCAGAGAAGACTGTCCAGATGTGAAGAAGGGAAACATTGAGAGAGCAAAAGAAACAGGAGGGTTGACAATACAGAGGAAGATTAGATGCCTGTAAATGGTCAGGAACTCCATTGGTTCTGGCAATGCAGGAGGCAATATAAAAGTTTGGCCCAAGGCCAAGCTCTAGGACCTATAAGGTCATTCAGCGCTGAAATGGAAACTGATGGTGGAAAAGTCTGAAAGGTGTACCAGGAGGAAACCCTCTCAGTTGCACGATGAATCAACTGTTAGGAGAGGGTGGGAAGTAAGATGGAAGAAAGAGTGTATGAAAGGGGGTACAGTAAAAGGATTGAAAGGGGTTGCAGCTCGGGGGCGAAGGAGCGCTTTAAAGAGCCTTAAATAATGCCAATTGGTTCTGTCAAATTTCAACCGTAAATTTACGTAAACTTACATGTGAAAGAATGACATAAAATAAAATAAATTAACTGTCATTCTACTAATAGCCATCCATACTTAATATTATGTGATATAAACGATTTAAAACTGACGATAGATTTACATTTCTGGTAAACCATTTCATGATTTTTTCCCTCCTGCAATGTGGGGCAATTTTAAAAAGTCCACTAGAACATCTACACTAGAAATAGAAGGTAAAAGAGGATATTCATGAAGAAAACTGAAATGATCTCACCGTTGAGAAAATAAAGCATTGAAATTATTATTTGCTCATCGGAGAGACAATGTCCTAAGGCAACTAATGGTACAGGGAAAGATGAAGATTTTGATATTTTTGCAGAAATAACCACAAAAATAGACAAAATGATAAGGGATCTAACACGAAAGGGTAAACCGAGGAGCTTAAGGAAACGTGTTGTAAAAGTATGTATGGATTTTCCTGTTAAATAAACAGATATCATCGGGAACAAAGCTTTATGTAAATCTGAATTTTTATTGTTTTGACCACTTGCTCTCATTTTTTAGCGTAACAGCATAGCTTTCATGACAATGATATTAATTAAAGTTTACATAATCTAAAAAAGTTGCAGCCGAAGCATACCCAATCGTATACTTCTACACGCACGCACATATATATGTATATATATATATATATATATATATATATATATATATATATATATATATATATATATATATATATATATATATATATATAGATATATATATATATGTATATATATACATATATACATCATATATATATATATATATATATATCTATATATATATATATATAGTATATATATATATATATACATATATATATATATATATATACTATATATATATATATATATATATATATATATAGGTGTGTGTGTGCAGTGAAATAAGACGAATCTAAACAAAGAACTGATTTGTGAAACGTTCACATTGGTAGAAAACAGCGAATGAAGCAACTGTAGCCTTTTAAAATTCAGTTTGTACCAATTAATAGATGATGCAACATTCGGTCGGAACAGGAAGACCGTCCTTTCAGTTGATTCTATTACGGTTCAGTCATACTTCAACCATGACCTACATTTTAATACCAAGGATATAATAGATAAAGTTGTCTATTTGGGTTATTGCAATGAACGCAAAGACGATCAAGCGTGGAGCATGTTAAAAATCCTTCTTTTTCATCACTGCTAATGAAATTTCATCTAGGTCACCAAAACCATTATTCTGAAAAAATAAAAATAACAGACATATTGGATTGCATTTCGTACACACCATCAAAAGCGAAAATGGATCAAATAAAACGCGAAATAAGAAAAATGTGTGCTGCACAGATGCTGAAAAACCTCCACGATCTCTCATTTGAACATGACATTTCCCCAGGCTGGAAATCGTTCACATTACACGTCGATGGGGATAACAGTTGACGCCACGGGGTCGGGCTGTATTACTGTGATGGGGAAACGTGTGCCGGAATACTTTATGGCCTCATAGAACATAAGCGTCGCGGATAATGGCTACTGTACGTGAAGTGGGTCAAGGTTTATGCTGGCATGATTGAGACCCCTTTTTGCTAGTGCTGCCTTTGTTAATGGTTATTGTTTGGATTGGATTCGGACATAAAACCTCGACAGTTTATTAATTTGCGACTGTATTTTTCCCTTGTTCTTCTCTTTCCTGGTGGAAAAAATATTCAATCTGCCCACAGTTCATGCAAATTGGGGATAGTATGTCGATCTGGAATTAAGTATTAAAAGATGACGTGAGATTTTATTATATATAATCATAATATTAGTTTCCCGGGTTTTATTTTCTGTTCAACATTAAAAAATATGTCCTAATCAAACGACAAACAATTTAAAAACACACACACACAAACACAACACACACACACACACACACCACACACACACATATATATATATATATATATATATATATATATATATATTATATATATATATATATATATATATATAACCATACATACATACATACATTTTTTATATATATATATATATATATATATATATATATATATATATATATATATATATATATATATATCCGTAGCCATAGCTAATTCTCAGAACTGCGCAGACGTCTCATGAGCAGCTTGTCGAACTATCTTACACTAGCATACTAGACCATTCGTCTCTATCTTCCAAGCACTCTACCTAAAGAGTCAGTATGGAGAATCCAAAAAAAGCAGAGCACAATATTAGAGTAATGAAGGGAAAATATGAATAAATGGGAAAGCTTGATAAAAGACGTTCGGAAGTGGAGGCGTTAAAATCATAATGGCGTAAATAATAATAATTGTTTCATAATGAAATAGATGACTGATCCTGATAGTAAGAATTTTAATTATGGTGAAAAATGGAACCCATTATGAATAAAGATCACATGAAATCCTTTGTGGGATTAAAACGATACTACGCTACTGGTGTCTGAAAGAACATTACCAAAGGAATACTGGGGGTAGTAACTTCTAAATGACAATTACAAAATGGAATTTGATGTCAAAGGACACTGCTGAGACCAGTGAATATAGAGATCACTTCTAAAAGAGAAGAGGCTGTCTTAAAAACATTTAATCAAGTCAGAGTAATGAAAGATACAGAATGAAATGAACAAAGGAGTTACATTTTTAAACCTTCAAAACTATCGCAGTCCACCTCTACAATCACAAGAGCAAATGGCCTTTATCGTAAATGAGAATTGAAAGTCCTCTCTCTCTCCTCTCTCTCACTTAATTCACAGTACACAGAGAGATCAATCCGGCAGCTGAAAGCCTTTCAAAAGCCTGAGCGTATTTCAAGAGTTTCCAACAATGACACTTAAACCCAAAGCATTTGTCTCTTTGGCCGAGACTATCGGCAAGGATAATCAGATTTGAAATGGAAAGCGAAAAAATGGTTTCCGACCCGTGAAATCCGTACTACTGTGATTTCAATGGCTAAGTTTAAAAGGTGTTGGTTCCTCTCTCTCTCTCTCTCTCTCTCTCTCTCTCTCTCTCTCTCTCTCTCTCTCTCTCTCTCTCTCTCTCTCTCTTAATCCTTTGATGACCGTGTGACGAAGGACTTTTAGTATATACTACATGAATATCTCAAAACTGATTTGTTTAGATTCAATTCACGAGAATAAAGCCAAATTCTTCATTATTTGATATCCTACTATATTGCTTTTTAATGTTCCCAAAATTGGAAACGTTGGACACTTAAGGGAGTAATTAACCAAAGTGGAGAGAGGATTTGGTCTTCAACTAAGTGTTGGGTCCTGACATGGAAAATTACACTTAATGATTAGTTTGCTATTACAAGACCACTAATCACCCTACCACACCCCACCCCCACCTCTCTCTCTCTCTCTCTCTCTCTCTCTCTCTCTCTCTCTCTCTCTCTCTCTCTCAGTTCGATGTAGTACATGTAACATTGTTAAGTATGCAACGTCTAATTCAGCAAATTACACTTAACCAACATCAACAGGCTTCAATTTCACTCAAAAACAGTAACTACATTGGTGTGTGTGTGTGTGTGTGTGTGTGAGAGAGAGAGAGAGAGAGAGAGAGAGAGAGAGAGAGAGAGAGAGCAACTAAAAATGAGGTACTCCTTAATCCAAGGTTCAATTCACCCTAGTGCGTTCAGCTTACCCTATTCATAAATGTAACCCCTGCGTAGTTCAAACACCGGTACATTTCTGATATCTGGGCTTGTTAGGTTATTTCGTGTTGACAATAAGAGGCACTCCCTGTTTTATAAGCTGATTTGTTTGTCTGATCCTTCCAATTAAATGAAATTCTGGATTCAATCTATCCCAAGTCTGTTTTCCTTGTTATTCGGAACATCGAGTAATTCGTCACTGATGACATCACCACTTGCACTATACTTTTTATATCACGCAATTAACTAAACTAAGAACAAGATATTTGTTGACATAGCTGTTTATAAATATATAGTACACGACTGCAAATTAATCTCAGATTTAAATACTTATAATTGAAATATTTCGTTCTTGTAGGCACTCTCAAACAAAGCATGCACATGCAGTGCTTCCATTTCATTAACTCCTTAATTAGCGATTGTCTATTTGGAGTTTCTAAGGCAATTAGCGACACAGGATTACTAATTGTTGGACTTTTCAGTTGCGCCCTTTATTCAACGGGAAGACGTAATCTAAATAGAAGTAACGGAACATATTTACACTTCTTTCTCTCTCTCTCTCTCTCTCTCTCTCTCTCTCTCTCTCTCTCTCTCTATGCAAGGAGTGACGTCAGAAGATACACCCTAAATTCGTCGATAAATTTTAATAGACGAGTTTCCTAGCTCAACGAGATCAGAGAAAAAGACCTGGGTTCGAATCCTGTACTATGGTAGATTCACATCAACCGTGCATCTGATGTCCAGGCCCGTCCCTTACGACGCTCCTGATTGGCTGTTGATAAGCCAATCACAGGGCTGGAAACTCTCAGTCTTTCTCGAGAGTTCACATAAGCGGGATGTATGTTCCTACCTCCTGAGGGACACGTCTGTGAAAAGTACACCTCAGGAGAGGTGGAACATGCATTCTGCTTATGTGAGCTCTCTCGAGAGACTGAGAGTTTCCAGCCCTGAGATTGGCTTATCAACAGCCAATCTGGAGTGTCGTAGGGGACGGGCCTAGACACCAGATGCACGGTTGATGTGAATCTATTATAGGATAGCCAGTCAGGCGGGCTCCGATAAATCCCTTCTACTCCTATTCAAATTCAAATTCAAAACTTTAGTCACATGACTACAATTAGTGACCTTAGCAGTGAATTATGTATATGGTAGTGAGACGACTAGGATGTACAGAGGATGGGGTTAGGAAGCTTCTCTCAAAAGACGCACACACACACACACAGTACATACCTTTCTCTCTCTCTCATACTATATATATATATATATATATATATAGATATATATATATACATATATATATATATATATATTTATATTATATATATATATATACTATATATATATATATATATATAATATATATATATATATAAACACACACACACACACACACACACACACACACACATATATATATATATATATAATTATAGATATATATATATATATATATATACGGGTGTAAACAAGCAATGGGAGGGGAAGAATAAACACACTTAGTACAGTAGACATAACGAAAAGAAGTAATTCCTTCCTATTCATAACCGGAATTCGGAGCCCGAATTCTCAATTCGTCCCATCTTCCATCAAAAGGGTTATGAATGTATGAGGATCTTCTCGGCTGATGGGTTAAACTAAGTTGAACGTAACTTGGGGAGGAGAGCTTTTCCCTGTTATGACGTGAGTTACTCCGCCTTCGCTGGAGTCCATCAGCGAGGAGGTGATGGTGAAATGCGGGCAAGGCGTCCAACGTGAAAGTTGCTGAATATGCTAATGAAACTTTACTGCCCTCCTCCGCATCAAGTTCATAGAACCTCCGGCGTGTCTATCGTTTAAATGGGTCAGAGGTGGAAACAATATCATCGACACCTTTGAGGAAAATGTTTTTCAAATCGAAAAGCGAACCCTCATTGGGAACTACAATGCGATTCAGCAGATTCTTTGTTCGGAAGATGAAATTTGTAGGTGTTTAATGGTGCTCAAGTATAGGCTTTGTGCATTAAATGACTCCAGACTGATTTTGGGTGGGGTACACGTTATTTTTTCTGGCACACATCATTCTTTATCTTACTGATACCACACAGTTACTAACACATTAGTTAAGCAGCAACCATTTGATGAAAGAATAATGTTCAACCATTTGATGAAAGGATAATGTTTAGAATACAAAAAGTTTCTAATGTTTAGATTACAAAATGTTTCTTTGGGGCAACAGCAATATAGTCGTCTCCTACACCCTAGCTATAGAACCAAATTACTTGACGGAATCAGTCTTGCGTTTGAATATTGGAGAAGTTGCCGAAAAGACAGAGGAAGTCCAAAGTTTTGCGGGCATCAGCTCACTGCAAATGTGAGAGGTGAAATTCAGCAAAGTTGATTTAGCCATTACACAATACCAGCAAAGTGCAAAAGCCTGATCATTCATGCAGAATGTGATAATTTGTTTTACTCAAACACACACACACAACCATAAGATGTAGTTATCAAAAGAAAACTATTGATAATAACATCAATCTTTTTTTCATATTAAAAGGGCACAAGAAACTGATTTCTGAACAAGGCGCATCTCTTTGATGCAAGAGTCAGATGATGAGGACAACATGACCCACGTGGCTTAAGGCATCTCACACGTGGGATGAGAGTGAACATTGACTGATTTTTTGCATATAGATTCTCCCATTAAGGAAGATGAAAGGTTAACGGAAACTTCGCTCGGATATGGCTAAGGAACGTATGGTACGTCCCCAAAATAGGACGTTTTAGAATAACCAACACCCGCTAGATATGCCTTCTATTTTCGTCTCATCACCGAATAAGAAGATTACTACGATTTATATGTAAAATACTTGAACGGAAAACTTTTCATCTTTCATAAGCGTCGAGATTAAAATGACTACGCTGTTTTATTCTTTTCTCTTGTGATGAGGTGGTATGCGTCTTGTTCAAGATATTAAGATACAAAACTCTCTCTCTCTCTCTCTCTCTCTCTCTCTCTCTCTCTCTCTCTCTCTCTCTCCTCTCTCAGAGGCGTGGAGGAGGTATTATGTATATTTCAGACTTCAGCCTATGTTAATTCCATAATTCCAAGGATATACAAAAATGCACAAAGAATAGGAACTCAGCTGCGGTATAATACCCTAGAATCTCAAATGCACTGGACAAAGAAACTATTGGCATTTTGTTTCATTATACGTGCACATGATCTGTGTCCCCCATTACCTTTCCGCTATTTATGCATAGATAAAATTGATCTTTGTAGCGGTGAAATCGAATTAATAAGCTAATACTTGACAGGTAGAAAATATATTTCCTATGTAGAGCAAGATGACTGAAGAATTTTATGGCAGCTATACGATGCTTCTATCTTTTCCCGGTTTCACAAGAGGACTCTTCTTCTTTCTCTACAAGCTTGTCCCTATTTGGGGGTCGCTGTAATGGTTCTTCGTCACATTCTTCCATCTCCCTCGGTCCAGTGCATCCTCCTCGCTCAATCCCAACTCCCTCATATCTCTCCTCACACAGTCAATCCATCGCAATTTTGGTCTACCCAACCTTCTCCCGCCTGGTAGTCCCATCTTAATCATCTTCCTTATCGTCTCTTTATATTTCCATACCAACTCAGTCTACTTTCCCTCACCTTGTTTGAAGCTGGTGCTATTTTGAGAGTGTCTCTAACAAGGAAGAAAGGATGTCTTAATTGCCGGTGACGATATTTTCAAATGAGAAAAGGACATGCCACACATCAGATCCCGTTGATTCTACTCATTTCTCTTTTACAAAGCGTTCCTTAAGACTTGTATTGTATTATTTTTTCCGATAATTCGTTTCACTTCCATTTCAATAACATCCTTCAACAGAAAGGCTTTAAAATCCTCACATTTTTCGTTTTGCTTTTTAAAATCAAACCATTTTTGTTCAATGGGAATATATGTCTTCCATTCCAAAACTAATTTTCTAATTACTTAAGAAAAAGGGAACAGAGTTCACGAAATCCCAGTAATCACTGATCTACTCAATTTCCGACGAGTTACCTAACTGAAGTATATGAAACTGAAATAAGGAGGGGACGGCCCAACAGATCTATGATTAAGAAAAAGCAGAGTAAAGATTCTTAAAGAAACGAGGCAAATACAAAATCTAAAATTTTTATATAATAAAAATTCCTTTGCAAGTAACGACAATAATCCATAGATAACCGACCGCTCGGTTAGACCTCCATTAGTCCTGTAAGTTTTAGCCTCTCAATAAAACATGTATTATAAAACCTGTCTGTATCATACTAAACATACAATGAGCAACGGGACCTACAGCTTATTGCGGGATCCGAACCCCATTATATCAAGAAATGAATTTCTAATCACCTGAAATAAAGCACTCTGATTCCGCCTTGGCACAGTGGGGAGCGAACTCAGGCTACCAAATAGATAGGCGAGTACGCAATCCACTCGTAGAATGAGGAAATAAATTCACACTATAGTAAATTCACATCAACCGTACATTTAGTCTAGGCCAATCCCTTACGACGCACCTGATTGGCTGTTGATAAGCCAATCACAGGACTAGATATTCTCAGTCTCTTTCGAGAGTTCACATAGGCAGGAAGTATATTCCACCTCCCCTGAGGGATACTTTTGAAAGACGTATCCCTCAGGAGAGGTGGAACATAGAACCTACCCATGTGAACTCTCGATAGTGACTGAGAGATTCCAGCCCTGTGATTGGCTTATCAATAGCCAATCAGGAGCGTCGTAAGGGACTGGCCTAGACATCAAATGCACGGTTGATGTGAATCTACTATAGGAGAACTCCGTCGCACAACAGTAGGCCTTCAAGAATAATAAACGGGAAACTCTCCACCTTCGTTAAAGGTGGATCATTGCTGTCAGTTGCCCCCAGCAGAAAACCAAGCTACTGTCAAAGGAAATGAAAACGATGACAGTATTCAAGAGGTAACGTTTCCTAGTGCCACACCTTTCAGTATGTCAGCGACAAAATGTATTCATCGTTTTAATATGCATGTTCCACTACAGCATATGATACAAAACATACATATGCCGACTATACATACATTCTCCAGATAACATTATTATAATACATAGTGAACATTTCAAATGTCTACCTTTTTCTTTTTTATTTATAAGATATATATAAAATATATTAATCTAATAGTATATATATGTATATATATAACATGATATATATATATATATATATATAGTATATATATACATACATACATATATATTATATATATATATATATATATATATATATATATATTAAAGCTTCATATTTTTGGCATTATTCGCTTTGCTTACCTCCGCCTCTTAGCAAGTCAGACCATTGGCATCTTTGATAGACGCAGCACCCATTTGCGAAATATTCATAAGCGTAACAGGTCACAGACAGATAGTTATTAATAAATAATACTCCCGGAAACTATTCCTCTTTATGTTTTTTTTTTAGTTTTATAGAGACACACCTACGTCATTCTCTCCGTTTACTCATCCTTTTTTCCGCTTGACCTTGACCTCCAAAGAGGTCATATGCACAGCCAAAGTTTTATTCTCGTCGATAATTACCGAAATGACTTAAGGTAACTAGTTTATAAAGAACAGTGTTTATTCTCGTACTCAATTTTTTGTGCACGTACGGCAGACAGTCTACGGCAATAAACCCTATGTAAATTCAATGCAACTGCAAAAGACTTGCAATACTGAGTTCTTTTTTAACTGAACAAAATTACAAAATTAAGAGCTACAACGACCCTTGGTCATTCTTGATCTAATGGAAATTGCAAGAAAAATCATTATAAGTACGGGAAAACTTAGAAATAGTTTATTTCGATTTAGGTTGCAATCACCGGCATCAGATATAATCTTAATGGAAAGTGATAACAATTAGATGAATATTATGTTTGCAGTCTCGGAGGTTTATTTTGAATTCTTTCATTTGGAATGACCTTTCGGGACTCACCGGAAAGGTTACGATCCCCTTGAGTGTTAGTTCATTTGAAATATCGTGGTTTTTTCACAAAAGCTGAACTCATTAATGACATCATACTATAGCTAGAAATCGCCTGTCAAAGCGCCAACTTATTTATATTTTCGTAAAAAATAACATTCATAATATTTTATATGAGAAAAGAATCTTCATAAAGAATGACTCTTTATTTCTCTTGTAGCAAATACCCATAATAACCGATTAAAATGGAGGCTATCGATATTAATTTATAATAATTAAAAATAATGATATGAAAATTGGAGAACATTTTCACATTGATACATCCTACCTGATTAGTTAAGTGTGAAAGTCTGAAAAGCTTACTTATCTATGATTATAAGAAGTTATCAGACTTGGAGTTTGCTGTGAAGATGCTTTGCAAGAAGGACTTTAATAAATTGTTCTTCTAAGAATAGTTAAATAACACAGGGTGTATGCCAGTATTACGGAGTTTGCCATAGTTTACCCGTTCTATGAACCAGATATTACATGTAATTTACAGCCATAACAGCATTTAAAACAGCATTTAAAACAAGTAAAAATGTGTCGAAGTTTCTTCTGTGCAATCTAGATATCTGTACAACGTAGAATGCGGTATAAAACTGTAGAAATCTAACACCAATGACTTGCAACTCTCCAGTTGCTAACCAGATGCGGTAGAAGGAGGGTGCATACCATGGCTCCGGCGAGAGTTGCCAGATGCACGATCCATGGCTTAGTTTAACCTTAAATAAAATAAAAATTACAGAGGCTACACGGTTGCAATTTAGTATGTTTCATGATTAGAGGGTGGATGATCAAAACACCAATTTGCAGCCCTTTCGCCTCAGTAGTTATTTTGGAACTGAGGGTGGACGGACGGACGGACAGACAGGCAAAGCCGACACAATGGCTTTCTTTTACAGAAAACTAAAAAGATCCATTGGTATAACGGCATAACGACCTCATCTCATGTGGGGACGAGTAAACAGAATTATCATAAAATTTGCTGGTTATTTCGTGATTAGCTTCCCAGGATGAATACATTGGCTGGAATTGGCCGGATTTCTTTGCTCAGGTTTCTAGGCTTGTGTGACATGAAGCCGTCATTCCGTCGTCATAACAAATATCATAAAATTCCGCATCGATATTCGGCCAAAAATGATTCTCGTTACGGACTGGAAAATTATACAAATATACCGATTGGCTGTGCCATAAAAAGAACTCAAACAAATATACATACGTTGTAATGATCCTGTAAAATTACTGGAACGTACAGATACACGATTCAAGAAGAGAATAGCGGCGTGAGGCGCACATTTGCATAATCCCAATAGTATAACTACGTAAATGGAAAGAACGGGAGGTGTAATAACTCGCATATAATATGTGCCGTTCTGATCTAAACCTTGATGGACATTGAAAATGTTACTTGAAATTGCCATAGAATTTTCTGGGAAGATGATTTTAAAGTGATTTAATGAATATTCTCAAAACGTTTTAGTCAATTCATGAACATCCCGATATCATTAGCAGCAGCCCGAATTAAGAAATTAGAACTTTTCAACGTTGACAACCAGAAGCTTCACATTCATGGCATATTCGAATCTCGTCTAGATTTAACCGAAGAATTTCTAGCACTAATTTTCTTGTTGAAAGACGAGGAGGAGCCAGGGGGATGGGACGGGGAGAGAGAGAGAGAGAGAGAGAGAGAGAGAGAGAGAGAGAGAGAGAGATTGGGAAGGGGAAGGGGCCAAAGTGAACGGAGCAATTAGCGGTGGAACTTTTTGATCTGTTGATTAATAGCTCCGGGAAACAGCGGTTAATCATATCTGATTGATGATCAAGCACTCTTTCCACGGCAAGATGATCTCTTGCTCGCCGAAATTAAAGCCATAAATTTTCCTGTTCGTCTGCTGCTACCGGTTTCTCTATCAGTCCGGCAGTGCGATTCCAATTCAATTTGGTTTCACATTTCATGTAAATTGGAAATGATCTTTCAGACATCCCTTCTTTTTAATTTTCCATAACTAAAAAAAGGTCCCTAATAATAATTGATGTTTTTCATAAAACTTCAACATGGCGCCAGTAACATAGCTTTCATTTCTTCTTTTCTAAGCTATTTTAAGTTTTCGTCTTTCTTAACTCTTTTATTCTTATTGTAAAAATTATATCTCATCAAATTACTAACCTTTCTTGCAATAGGAAATCTCTTTCTGGGTATAAAAATGAAAGTTCGCATCTTATATAAAGCAAGACCTAGGTTACGCTCGTACCCATGCCCAGCTAGGCCGACTGGAGAGCGCCATCTGGGATCGCATCATGAACCTTACGAAAGTGAGCTCAGTTTTCTACTGTTGATATATATTGTTAGTGTGTGTGTGTGTGTGTGTGTGTGTGTGTGTGTGTGTGTGTGAGTGTAGCTAGCGTTTGGAAGTCTTTGGTTCATTGAAGCCTACTCCCCACTGTTTGATTCAGACATACACACTGATAAATGTCGAGTCTCTCAATGGTTTCCTCTGGTTTTCCACAATGCAGTAATCTCTCTGTTCATGATTCCTAAAAGAGAGGGAGCGAAAAGCGTCAAAACCCAAACCCTCCCTCGCTCCCTCCCTTTCCTTTGAAACCGAGGTGGAGCCTTATTGAAAATTCACACACTGAGTGAAATCTCTCGCTCTGGATATTAACCTGCCATTTCGTCTTCAATTTCGAGTCATTTTCTCTTTCGAAAAGGGATGAAGGGCTTCATGAATTATTAATGGTTCCCTGCATAATTTATTTCATGCGCCGTGTGACCAGGGACCCCAAGTCCTTTATCAGTAGTTGTTAATTAATTGTAGGCCGGCGAGGTCATATCAATAATTAGGAAATGATTGACGGTTTTTACTCAAGGAAAAAATTCTAATCCATTAATAATCTTTCTCCCCGCCATTTTTTATTACGGAAATGTAAAGGAAGTTCCTCTGAAAATATTCATCATCACTTTCATCATAAAAAAATAATAATAATGAATAAATAAATAAAAAAACAAGCAATAATAATAATAATAATAATAATAATAATAATAATAATAATAATAATAATAATAAAGCTGTATGGTAAGAGCATCAAGGAAATAGATACCCTAATCCAGACTGTAAGGATTGTATCTGGGGACATCAGGATGGAGTTTGGAATAGAAAAATGCGCCTTAGTCAACATACAAAAAGGCAAAGTAACGAGAACTGAAGGGATAAAGCTACCAGATGGGAGCAACATCAAACACATAGATGAGACAGGATATAAATACCTGGGAATAATGGAAGGAGGAGATATAAAACACCAAGAGATGAAGGCCACGATCAGGAAAGAATATATGCAGAGACTCAAGGCGGTACTCAAGTCAAAACTCAACGCCGGAAATATGGTAAAAGCCATAAACACATGGGCAGTGCCAGTAATCAGGTACAGCGCAGGAATAGTGGAATGGACGAAGGCAGAACTCCGCAGCATAGATCAGAAAACCAGGAAACAAATGACAATACACAAAGCACTACACCCAAGAGCAAATACGGACAGACTATACATAACACGAAAGGAAGGAGGGAGAGGACTACTAAGTATAGAGGACTGCGTCAACATCGAAAACAGAGCACTGGGGCAATATCTGAAAACCAGTGAAGACGAGTGGCTAAAGAGTGCATGGGAAGAAGGACTAATAAAAGTAGACGACCCAGAATATACAGAGACAGGAGAAAGAGAGAAAGAACAGAGGACTGGCACAACAACCCAATGCACGGACAATACATGAGACAGACTAAAGAACTAGCCAGCGATGACAATTGGCAATGGCTACAGAGGAGAGAGCTAAAGAAGGAAACTGAAGGAATGATAACAGCGGCACAAGATCAGGCCCTAAGAACCAGATATGTTCAAAGTACGATAGACGGAAATAACATCTCTCCCATATGTAGGAAGTGCAATACGAAAAATGAAACCATAAACCACATAGCAAGTGAATGCCCGGCACTTGCACAGAACCAGTACAAAAAGAGGCATGATTCAGTTGCAAAAGCCCTCCACTGGAGCCTGTGCAAGAAACATCAGCTACCTTGCAGTAATAAGTGGTACGAGCACCAACCTGAAGGAGTGATAGAAAACGATCAGGCAAAGATCCTCTGGGACTATGGTATCAGAACGGATAGGGTGATACGTGCAAACAGATCAGACGTGACGTTGATTGACAAAGTCAAGAAGAAAGTATCACTCATTGATGTCGCAATACCATGGGACACCAGAGTTGAAGAGAAAGAGAGGGAAAAAATGGATAAGTATCAAGATCTGAAAATAGAAATAAGAAGGATATGGGATATGCCAGTGGAAATCGTACCCATAATCATAGGAGCACTAGGCACGATCCCAAGATCCCTGAAAAGGAATCTAGAAAAACTAGAGGCTGAAGTAGCTCCAGGACTCATGCAGAAGAGTGTGATCCTAGAAACGGTGCAGAATGCAACCCGGAACCCCACACTATAAATACCACCCAGTGGAATTAGAGGACTGTGATAGAGCAAAAAAAAAAAAAAAAAAAATAATAAATAATAATAAATTATATTATATTATTATTTTATTATTATTATTATTATTATATTTATTATTTATTATTATTATTATTATTATTATTATTATTATTATTCTAGATATGTAAATATTCATATGGAAACCTACTGAAACATCATTAACTAGATAAGGAAGCGTAACAGAATGCCCATATCAAATTTGCACATGCAGTTTGGTTTTCCTAAGCTGACGACTAATATCTGCAGCCGATATCACTGACTATAACCGCAACTGACGGAAAGGAGACTTGTCTCTGAAATGTTTACGCCTCTCTGTTTTCAACGTTTTCTTCATTCATGGAGTACGCAGTCTTTACTTGAGAAAATTATCAAAGACAGTGAAGTTAACGTGACATTTTTGAATATTCATCACGATAATACAGCATTTTGATATTTATATATACATCTACAGAAAGTTATTTATGTTTAACCACTATCCTCACCGCAAAATCAGTAGGAAGATGGAATCGTTATGGAAATGGGATGCAGATATATATCGTCAGCGCTGCTCCTTTCCAACCGTCTAAAAAAATTAGAGCAGTAGTTCTTGACCTTTTTATTACCACGCCCCATCTAAGAGCTGGTAATTCCCTCCACGGCCCCCTTGAATCTATTAGTAAAATTCCCTCACAGATTTAAAGGGGAAAAAATAGAAGAGAGAAGGGGTTTCGAGGGATAGGGATGGAGGTAAATACGTAATTACAAAACATGGCAAGCCCAACGAGTCTAACTAGAGTTGTAGACTACAGGAAACCAACGTTTTAAGGCGAATTAGAGAAAGAGAATTTCTAGTTTTCCCTTGTCAAAACAAAATTTAATTAACGGGAATTCACAATGCTTCCTTATAGAGGCGTAAGATGGTGTTCTCAAAAGGTATCTGTCCATCGTTGCTGATAGTTCACTAGCTACTTTGAGTCATTCTCAGAGAACGATGGGTTAGACAAGTAGCAATATAGCCATCTTGGCAAGCAATGATACTAAACAATGACCTCAGGGCTTATAAAGCAGTAAGTTTAGGTAGGATAAAAGGATTTTTTTTTACTTATTTTTGTACTGAGTTTCTTCCAGGAAAATGTGATATCTATACTGTTGGGAGATGAGAGATGGTGGCAGACCTTTGGTGGTTTTCAGAGTAATGGTGGAGGTGTATTCGACAATATTTACAGAAATAAAATGGCTCAGAACACAAAAACCTGAGAGTAAGTATATTCTTCAAATCTACAAAACATTCCAAGGCAATACCAGAAACCGTGGAGCTGTAAAGTAATAATCTACTGGAACGAATGTGCATTGACTTTAGGAACTAGGAAAAATACAGTATACACTGAAAATTATATGACAATGCGTCCCTGGATTACGTAACTGTGTTTAACTCCGGATTAGTGAAGAACGTGGAATATGATGGTGGACGTGTTGCAAAGCAGAAGGATTTACAGCGGAAAATCTAATATTTATCTGCCAGCAAAAGTTACATAACAATATAATATATGAAACAACGTATTCATTTATCTACGGCTTTGATGACAAGACGGAAAGTGCCAACGGCTATAATTCGGGTACATATTTAATTAAACCTAGGGATATGTAATAACGATTCCAGAGACACACCAGGGCTTTAAAAAAGCCACAAATAGATACCTAAAATGTTCAGACACAATCATGATGTCAAGTTCTTTTTTCACTTCATTTTCGAGAAAAAAAAAATGTCGAAAGCTATCAGCTGCAAAATTCGAGGAATGATAATTTAGACGTGTGTGTGTGTGTGTCCAGAGGTGACCTTGTAAATGTAATGCTATAACCTGGAAGAGATATTCAACATCAGCTCAACGGAACAGTGATTGGAATAGTTCCTATGGGAATGGGATATGTTCGAATTGAAGAAAAGGGAATCTAATGAAGATGAGTGAGGGATCACTAATTGCATCATTATCCTTCTATCCACTTCCATTTTTTTTCTTTTAAGATTGAAGACTGGAAGAAGCTACCTCATAATAAAGGCAATTTTCCAAACGAGGATTGAGGAGGAGCAATGTCTTAAATGAATAACTTGTCCACTATTTTGTGTAAATGTCTATATCTCTTCATTATTTTCCCTTTGGCGAGAAAATAGACGCTATTTGAATCTCAAAAATCACAACAACGTTCGTTACTGTTCGGACGCATTCCCGGAGAAAGAAGTTATGACGGTCAACAGGAGTTGGAACATCCCAGTATGAACACAACCTTCAGAATAGAACAGCCAATGCGGCTGTAAACGAGATAGCTCCATAAAATGATTCCATCAAATTCTGTCAGAACTTTCTTTTCAGACATCTCTCATAAAACTTGGATTATGCTTCCAGACGCGGAAATTGAGAGGACAGACATATTGGACCAAAATTCGATCGGTGTCTTTTGGATCATCACTCTTTTAAAAAGTTTCCCAGCTTTGCCGTGTACGTTTCAACGGCAAAGTTTTTTTTTTTTTTTTTTTTTTTTTTTTTTTTTTTTGGGGGGGGGGTGGGGTATCATAGGACGTAAATATTTCGACAATGGCTTTACCCTCTACTTTCTATGTACGATCTTCCATACAGCATCTACAATGCATCTAAACTGGTGGTTCTAAGATCCTTTTCCCTTTCTCTGTGGGAATTAGTTTAAAAACTATTGCACGAAACTGAAGACTAGGCAGACTTCTTCTCTTCTACTGGGTGGTGTCGTAACGTCTGTCAAGCTATCACTACCCACAATGTTACTCTGGCGATAACGTATTTACGGAATGTCTCTTCGTCAGTAAAGGAAAAAAAATTAAAGTATGGAAGAGCCTGGATAAAATAACATAGCATAGCAGTCGAAACAAATGTAGACACATTCACACAGGCCCATATAGAAGCAAAAAAAAAAAAAATTTATAATAATACTAAAAAAAAAAAAACACGACATATTTGTGTGTGTGTGCGTACTTGTGCGCGCGCAAGTGAGTATGGATTAAAAGCTTCAGCCTTCTGTAGCACTTGCTGAACAACAAATGAAAACAAAGGGAACCTTTTCTTGGAGAACGAAGTTTTCTCATCTGGGCATGAGGTCGTCCCAAGTTTGATTTTATGGCAGCGCAGGGCATGAGGTTTATGCACAGAGAGCAGGATTAGCGAGGAATTTATCTTGATAAAACCACATCTTTTCTCACGGGTGGAAAGCGATGCCATGTCGCTGGTTATCCAGGTACCCAGTTACGGTTTCGAGGTGTCTACGTGGGTAGATTCTGCTAAATATGGTATGGTTTTGGTAGTTTAGTTGTTTCATATGGGGAATTATTTCAGTATTTATTCTATTGACTCTGGTCAACAGAGTGTACATATGTATGTTAAGATTTTAATAGTGTTCTTGCAAATGAACACGTATACAAGGCTGACTTCGTCGATGCAATCCTTGGCTTCCAATTAGGGCCTTCACTATTTTCGCTTACTCGAGGAGTAAGCCTACAAACTACTATGTTGTGTTGCTTTTCGGGGCGGGGGCGGGGGGGCCCCGGTTAGGAAAGCCTAAAAAAGTCTGAAAAAGGTATTTCGCGTTGAGTTAAAGATACAGGAAAGTTAGGATATGATATTTATGACTTATTTACTAGAATGAAAATAAAAAAATAAATAATCTGCATGTTAAACAGCACAGAATAATTATTTCTAATAAAATATAGTGTATTTATTTTAATGTTCGTTGGTGAAACAATGCTCTATTTGACCGTAAGTAAGCTGGAGGCCGGATCACGCCTTGTTCATTCTGACAGGCACCATTTTCATTGCTGACACTGAAAGATGTTTACTGTTCGATTATCGCATGCATCAGCACCTCTTCGTATAATACGTCTTCGAGCTTCGCGAATTCGATCATGGCAAAACTGCCCATGATGTGGTACTATGCAGTTTGTCATGAAATTCTGGATTCTCATTCTGTCAGTTCATGGCGAACTTATCCACAGAATGAAATCAGCCAATCCAAAAGCAAACTACTACTACTTCAACACACACACACACTCACACACACACACACACACACACACATATATATATATATATATATATATATATATATATATATATATATATATATGATAAATTTCACTAAAGAAAGAGAAACAGTGGAGTACTGCAAGGACTTTCGAAGCCCTTGTAGTCCTTCATAGTTTCTCTTATCTTCGTGGAATTTGTGTTTATATATATACATTATAATATATATATATATATATATATATATATATATATATATATATATATATATATATATATATATATATGTATATATATACATCACGTTCCATATTTTCGTGATTCAGTTATGCACACGCATATATAAATAAAAACACGCATACATAACCTTATATAAACGATATTTTCACTTATCAAAATACATATTTACACCCACGGCCAGCTGTTAATACTGTCCTCTTTATGACGGATTTCCGGCACAAAACGAAGTAACTGACGAGACTCCTTCAAATGATTCGTCGACTGAAAAGAAACCTCACCGCCATAATAATTCCCTCCAACGTTTCCGCAATGACATCATGATTTTGCATTCATAATGCTGCAATCATGACCTCGGACTCGCTTCGAATGACCTCGTTTGATGGAATGGGTGGATTTTTACTGCAGGGACTGTAAAAGATCGCATTTAATAGCGCGTGACAGCTTCGGAGAGGAGGCGATTTATTCGGCCTTTGTCCCGGGATTTACTGGATGAAACAGAGACAGAGTTGTAAAAATGCTGGTTTCGTCTGAAAACAAACAAACAAGTAAAAAATGCGGCGAAGTTTCTTCGGCGTAATCGAGTTTTCTGTACACCCGCTACAGCGTATAGTCAAGACCACATAAAATAGATTTATCTTTTGGTGGTCTCGGTATAATGCCGTGTAAGCTGCGGCCCATGAAAACTTAACCCCAGCCCGATTATGGCTAAATTTAACCCTATGTAAAATAAAAACAATTGAAGCAAGAGGGCTGCAATTTGGTACGTTTGATGATGGAGGGCGGAAGGAAAACATAACAATTTGCAGCCTTCTAGAATCTGTAGTTGTTAAGATCTGAGGGCGGAGAGAAAAAAGTGCGGAGGGACAGACAAAGATGACACAATAGTTTTCTTTTACAGAAAACTAAAACTTGAAATGATATAATTATGAAAGGAATATGACGGAATATTATAGATAAAAAAAAAATCTTTTTGGCTAGTAATACGCATCTATTTAGTTCCTTCTCAGGGAAATTTGGGAATTTTTTATTGCGCATGGAACAATATCATTTACATTACTGTATTGCAGGAATGCCAAGTGACGAAGAACGTTGACTTGCCTTTGAATATCTTGAATGACAATTTTATACAAATGATATTCCATGATTCTACAGTAGGCAAACTATTACTGTAACAACTTTTAAATTTTTAGATTGAGTCCTATTGATTTTATGGGGTAAAATCACCAGTTGCTCTCACGCAATCGAGTTTTTTTTTCATTTTTGATGATGAGTTTTCATTCCTAACATTACATATGTATATATATATATATATACTATATATATATATAATAATATATATAGATATATATATGTATATATAGATACATATATACATATATATACATATATATATTTGGTGTGTATGTATGTATGTATGTATGTGTATACACACACACACACACACACACATATATATATCTATATTATATATATATATGTATATATATAAGCGCATACCACTGGAAAATAATAGGCAGAGGGTCTGTACCAAGCGCTTTCTTCTTTGTTCAGGCCCCAACGATGCTTGAATAAAGGAGAAAGCGCTTGGTACTGACCTTCTGCCTAACATTTTCCTGTAGTATTCTTGTATAATGAAGTCACGTGCTTCTACTGTAATTTTTAATCACACACACACACACACTCGCATAAAACCACACCTTCGCGGAATACACACACCGGCTCATTATTTTCTTGAAATTAATCTCCGAACAACATTAAACCATATTCCACTTCCATCACGAAAAAATTGCGAATTTATACCTTTATAGCCACGTTTGGAGTTCAATGGAATTTTCCATGGTATAATATTTCATAAGTTATATTTCTGATGTTTACTTATATTACAAATTATCCTAGCGGAAACATGACCCGACATTAAAACGGCATTAATTGGTAAAACACAATTACGTTTTAATTAGATTATATCCTTCGCTCATCTCTTTCAAAGACTTGGCGAGATGAGGATTCAAAGCTTCAGTATACCCAATTATATATATACTATATATATAGATTGAGATTGAGGCCACGGCATCACCTTTATTTATACATAGCATCACGTTTTATATACTTCGTGATCAAGTTATATATATATATATATATATATATATATATATATATATATATATATATATGAACACACGCAAATATAAGCATGTTAATACATACATACATTTATACATATACCTGGCTGAAGGGAAGGGAATCGGATGACAAACTTATCATATACATACTGGGAGTATGCAGAAATAAAGTTTAGAAACAAATAATATGATTTAGAAGAAAACTCAATATATCAAAGAAGAAAATCAACGCACCTTCAGCATTCACTCCTACGCCCATCAGACCTTCACTCCTCTAGTTTCTTATTCCAAAAGTGGGCAATAATATTTGTATCACCGCACCATTTACCCGTAACGACTGTTTTATTTCAAGTGTTACGCAACGAGGAGGAGGAGGAGGAGGGGGAACTATGAGACGCAGAGGCCCATTTGCCTAAGCTGTCCTTTACCTATCTTTTTAAATTGTCAGTTTTTTTTCTATCTGAATTGCTGGAGGTGGATGCTTTCCAACTGAGTGATCTTAATACAAACTCATGCTACTTTCGTGGATGGAAAAACAACAAGGCATGATCCGGCCTCTAGCTTACTCGGGTGCGTGCTACAATCTACGGTCAAATAGCGCGTTGTTTCATTAAACAAAATTCAAATAAATACATTATATTTTATATTAGAAATAATTGTTCTGTACTGTTTAACATGGACGTTATTTATTTTTTACATTGTCATTCTAATTCTAATACCTAAATCATAATTATCCTATCCTATAATTCCTGTATCTTTAATTCATATTAAAACACCTTTTCCAGACCTTTATAGGCTTTTCCATAGGGCTTTCCTACCCCTCCACAACATGAACAACAACAACAACAACAAAGTAGTTTATAAGCTTGCTCCCCGAGTAAGATAAAATACTGAAAAACCTACCTAGGCTACTTTCAGGGCAAAAAATTCTTAAATATGCGTCAACCAACAAGCAACACTGATAACAGCGCTCCCAGGTTTGTCCCATACTCTCTCTTACCAAAGTAAACCAATGGAAAATCGCACACAAAAAATATCTTGAAAATTTCAAACCTTTGTATGCACTTAAGAGAATCTTGAAGTTACGAAAATGGTGCCAATATTAGCATAAATTTAATCGGTAACTCTGAGGGTTGGTAGGGTTTACTAAGCTCACTTCGGGACTTGGTCGTGAATATGAGGAGCCAAAACTAAATTACATCTGCAAGTTCTGGGTGGAGCGATTTGTTTGGTGGTAACGGATCCTAATACGCTGGTTTGTTAGATGTTTTGTATTATTTACGCACACTCAAACATACATACATACATAATTATATAATGTATAGTATATACATATATATAGATATATATATATATTATATATATATATATATATATAGAGAGAGACGAGAGAGAGAGAGGAGAGAGCGAGAGAGAGACGAGAGAGAGAGAGAGAGAGAGAGAGAGAGGCAGTGATCAATACATTTAAAAATTATGAAATTGTTAACCATCAACAATTTCATTCTTATGCAATTTTCCTGTGTTCAAACGGGTTCGTAGCAATATATCCAGATCCCCTTGCATCATTCTTTTTCCCTACCAAATCCCTATCATTCTTTTTTTAATACCTTTGCAATGAAATAATGTGTTCGAAATCCCGTCGAATGAAATATGCCCGTTGCGGGAAATCCTTTGTCGACCAGATGACTGAAATCTCCAATCCTTTGTTTTGGGCGGAGCGTGGGCGGCTTTGCTTTCGGGTTTCGATGTGCTGCTTCGTCCTATGCATGAGTTCCTCCTGCAATTACTTCTCGCTGGTTTGGGACACGGTGCAGCAGGCAGCAAGAGAAAGGACGATTGCACCATGAGAGAGAGAGAGAGAGAGAGAGAGAGAGAGAGAGAGAGAGAGAGAGCACAGATAATTTATCAACAGACTGACACTACGATTCTAAAAGCCATAATGGTACAGAGAGAGAGAGAGAGAGAGAGAGAGAGAGAGAGAGAGAGCAAATGGTTTATCAACAGACTGGCGCTGCGATTCTATAAAGTATGAGAGAGAGAGAGAGAGAGAGAGAGAGACTGGCGCTGTGATTGTATACCAATGATACAAAGAGAGAGAGAGAGAGAGAGAGAGTGACCGGCGCTGTGATTGTAAACCAATGATACAGAGAGAGAGAGAGAGAGAGAGAGAGAGAGAGAGAGAGAGAGAGAGAGAGAGAGAGAGCAAATGGTTTATAAACAGACTGGCGCTGCGATTCTAAAAATCAGTGATACAAAGAGAGAGAGAGAGAGAGAGAGAGAGGACTGGCACTAAGATTCCATAAACCATAATGATAAAGATATTAATCAATGTGAAAGAGGTGAGTAAATGTAACTCATGTGTATATACTGAGAGAAGGTCTCGGGTATAATCATGAATCAACATAAATGAAACAAACGAGAGAAATCACCCTCTCACAAACTGCTAAAATGATCTCTAATCCCAAGACTTTGGGCGCTACTTGAAAAATTAATAATAAAAAAGAGAAATAAAAATAAAAAAGAAAACATGATATTTGCCCTTAAATTTAACAGTTGATTAACTGTTTCTCACAGATGAAACATTGCCAGCTTGTGGTATCTTTCGGCATTTCATTAGAAGTAGTCTAACTGATATTGAACTGTTGAAATTAGAATGTCTGAAAATATATCAGATTCTATTATGTAAATTTACCCTCTTGCTACCTTGAAGAGCAAAATCATACGTCTCTATTTTTCTCACTTACTTATTCCAAGTCACTGCTTACCTATTTATGCTTTTGTTACCTTTATGTATATGTTGCTACGCTTCCCTTGGCCCGTTTACCATATGTGGTTAGTCTACTCCGTGGAACTTTCTGTACGATTAAAGACTTCTTTTGGGTTTGGGTTTTGTAAATCTGCGCTCATTTTGATTATTAATAGAATGAAAAATTCCAACAATTTTAGATGATGCCATCTTTTTTTGTTAAGCTTAATACCTTGTCGTAGCTGCCGTATTTGATGAGCCTTTACCGGGTATTTCTACCCCTCATTAAAAGACTCAGTTTAATGTGAAAAGTTTGTCAAGGGCATAAGTATTTTGGAAAAACAATCATCACCTAGGTACCTACCTACCTGACAAGTCCCAACCAAATCAGAGAGAAGAGTAAAATTTTCAATTATGAGTTGTGACCTCATCAAATAGCTTTACGTAAAAAAAAAAAAAATACTATTTCCGAATATTTAACCACTCTTATAATAGCCTGCCTATCTAGCAAGAGTACCAAAATCGAAGAAAGTAAATGATAATAATAATAATAATAATAATAATAATAATAATAATAATAATAATAATAATAATAATCATTTGGAAGAAGACACTCTTATAAACATTCAGATTTCTCCCAATATGAATACTGGCCAGTTATTGAGAATTATCGCTGTGCCAGAGAAGCCAGTAATAAGATAAATAGAGAAGACAATATAAAAGAACAATTCGATTAAGTCTGCCATTTTATTCTACAGAATAATAATAATAATAATAATAATAATAATAATAATAATAATAATAATAATAATAATAATAATAATAATAATAATAATAATAATAATAATAATTAATCGGAAATATGATAAAAGCCATAAACACATGGGCAGTGCCAGTAATCAGATACAGCGCAGGAATAGTGGAATGGACGAAGGCAGAACTTCGCAGCATAGATCAGAGAACCAGGAAACATATGACAATACACAAAGCACTACACCCAAGAGCAAATACGGACAGACTATACATAACACGGAAGGAAGGAGGGAGAGGACTACTAAGTATAGAGGACTGCGTCAACATCGAGAACAGAGCACTGGGGCAATATCTGAAAACCAGTGAAGACGAGTGGCTAAAGAGTGCATGGGAAGAAGTACTAATAAAAGTAGACGAAGACCCAGAAATATACAGACAGGAAAATGACAAACAGAACAGAGGACTGGCACAACAAACCAATGCACGAACAATACATGAGACAGACTAAAGAACTAGCCAGCGATGAGACATGGCAATGGCTACAAAGGGGAGAGCTAAAGAAGGAAACTGAAGGAATGATAACAGCGGCACAAGATCAGGCCCTTAGAACCAGATATGTTCAAAGAACGATAGACGGAAATAACATCTCTCCCATATGTAGGAAGTGCAATACGAAAAATGAAACCATAAACCACATAGCAAGCGAATGCCCGGCACTTGCACAGAACCAGTACAAAAAGAGGCATGATTCAGTGGCAAAAGCCCTCCACTGGAGCCTGTGCAAGAAACATCAGCTACCTTGCAGTAATAAGTGGTACGAGCACCAACCTGAGAGAGTGATAGAAAACTATCAGGCAAAGATCCTCTGGGACTATGGTATCAGAACGGATAGGGTGATACGTGCAAACAGACCAGACGTGACGTTGATTGACAAAGTCAAGAAGAAAGTATCACTCATTGATGTCGCAATACCATGGGTCACCAGAGTTGAAGAGAAAGAGGGAGGGATGGATAAGTATCAAGATCTGAAAATAGAAATAAGAAGGATATGGGATATGCCAGTGGAAATCGTACCCATAATCATAGGAGCACTAGGCACGATCCCAAGATCCCTGAAAAGGAATCTAGAAAAACTAGAGGCTGAAGAAGCTCCAGGACTCATGCAGAAGAGTGTGATCCTAGAAACGGCACACATAGTAAGAAAAGTGATGGACTCCTAAGGAGGCAGGATGCAACCCGGAACCCCACACTATAAATACCACCCAGTCGAATTGGAGGACTGTGATAGAGCAAAAAAAAAAAAAAAAAAAAAAAAAAAAAAAATAATAATAATAATAATAATAATAATAATAACAATAATAATAATAATATCTGACTGCAATCGTGCCGATCATCGTCTTGAGTTATAAGTAACTAGAGGTTATTTTGTCATTATTAATCCCTGTGACATCTAAGATAATGCAGTATAAACTAAAAATACCAGCCAAACAAGGCCCTATCCAATGACAACTGAGATTTACTCAGTACTATCTCCTACTAAAAACCCAACTGCTTGACAGATAAAAGGGTCAGTTTCATCAGTAAGCCGTGTAAAAGCTCATTTTAGACGAGATCAATTAAATAATTAATTAATACTTCGGTGGGTAATTACTTATCAGGCTCATTAAATTCTTAATTATACGAACACTTAGCAATCTAATGAATTGTCTAATCGATTAACTAGGCTGATTAAAAGGGGTGGGTGGGCGATGAGGAAGATACACGAAGTGATCTATGAAATAAAAAAATGAATCAATAAACGCTCATCGAAAAGTAGGGTTGGTTTTAAATCCTGTCACTGTGAAGGTCAGCAAGGCAAAATGGATTTTAACACAACGTACCCACATCGCACGGCCGGCATTCGAATCTGATAGTGGCGAAACAGAGGCATAGACAATATGAAGTTTAAATAGAGGGAATTTCGCTGTATACTAGACACGTAATTTCGAATGAAACGTGAATTTAAGCCATTATGCAAAATTCCAACTGAAAAAAAGAAAAAACTTGAGACACAAGTTCAAAGCACCACCTACGTCTCAGCACCATTGAATGGAATGCTGTTAAATTTCTCGTGAATATATCGGGAGTTCGACATTCTAATTATTGCTTCACTATACTCGTTTTTTTTTCATCTGTCCATCCGCCTGTGGTGTTTTTGTATGGTAACACTGCGTCCCGGGCTTTAGATAGTTACGCTATGTGTAAGTTTTAGGTAAATAAAAGGATATCTGGGTGTACATTTGCAACTGAAAAGTGTTTTAATAATTTACTGTATGCAAATTACACCATTAATATTCGAAATAGGTTATTATTAAAATCGATGAATGTAAGCTGAATGTCACTATCTAAAGCCCGGGACGCAGTGTTACCATACAAAAACACCACAGGCGGATGGACAGATGGAAAAAAACAGAGTATAATCATTGTTATTCAAAATTTTACATAACGAGATTCCCACCATTTCCTTAGCCCCTATTAGTAATTCAGACATTCTGAAATCGTTCTCTAGTTTGGAACTACATCATGTGTTCATATTTCGTGGTCATTTCTCTTTGGCAAGTTAACGGCAACGCCTTAAGAACCACACGAGCCCTTTGGCTGATACTTTTTAATAACTTTAGTCGACAGTGTTTAATCCTCTTAACTTTGGGTTGAATGATTCCAGTGCTCATAATTTTGTTTCTGTCGAAGATTGATGTGATTACAGTCAGAAGGGAACTTCTATGTTTAGCAGAAGACATTAGATATTCGAGCCCTTGGGATGGCGCTTTGTATCTCATGTAATTTTTGTTTCCTATATATTCATAACGCAGCGATTACAGGAAATGGAAAAATCATGAGGAAAAAGAGCGATCTTTAGGTAATCTGTTGCCTCTCAGGATAAAATAAAAATGATTATGGTGTGGATAGAGCTAGACATACCATAATGCAATTTTAAGCTATTATTTTCCAAACTAGTACTACAGTTCCAATGCATAAACGTGCTGCTCTTCCAGCTTCTGTTAATTAATCATGGCAAGGATATTGTTGCAACTGCTCTGCTCAAGTTAATTTGTTTGTGTTACCTGAATAATTTCCCAAAGGCTGAATAGGGTCATTACATAAACAGGGGTAGCATGCAGATTTATAGATATGAAAGAATCATGCTTAATTATTACACTGGAAAGGTTATATTACTGAAGAAATGAAAGATGGAAGAGGTACACATGAAAAGGAGGAAAGCGAAAATATTAAATGTTATGAATAAGTTGATCAAGAAATATTTAAGACGTGATACTATGTATAAATAAAGGTAATGCCACAAGGCAAGATTTGCCTTCAGTAAAGGCTCGTTAAGAACGAAAGATTTCAGGCAGTTCTCCTTTTTCATTTTCGTCCGTGGCATTACCTTTATTTATTAAATGTTTTATATTACACGGACGATAACATCAACAGAGCCTGAAAAATGTTTCATCGTCAATGTTGCTATAGTGTTTATAATGAACACAGGATACAATAGATTAATATTTCCATCGTCATATTTCCTTATTGCCTACATTCAGTATTTTAGTAATATATATGAAGAAGAAAACCAAAAATATAAAACTTTTAATTACTAATAAATAATGTATGTCATCAATAGTAATAAAAAAAACACACTCACTGATTATTACGGAAACATTAGTTGTAAAGACAGTCAGACAATAACAGAATTTCGGAATATTCAACCATTAAAGGCGCGGAAAGTTTACATGGTCTATGCTAACAAAGAAAATCCATGGAAATCTAATTTCAAAGAAACTCAAAAAGGCCACCTCTTGAGTCACCATAACTTTTGGAATTTGACCTAAACTAGTTACTGTTGTCATCAAAGTTTGTAGACCCTCAGATTATAGTTGGCTAAGTTGACCTCGAAACTCGTTCGTAAATATGGCAAGTCGAAGATGAGTTACAAGAGTAAGTTTATTAACGGTCCTTTTTCCTGCTCCCTCTCCCATATCCCTCCCTGAACATCCAGCCCCAGAAAAGTCCCCAACTTCCACAGTTTCTTCCCTTCTCTCTCTCTCTCTCTCTCTCTCTCTCTCTCTCTCTCTCTCTGTCCTTTACACACACACACACACACACACACACACACACATACACACACACACACACACACACACACATATATATATATATATATATATATATATATATATATATATATATATATATAGAGAGAGAGAGAGAGAGAGAGAGAGAGAGAGAGAGAGAGAGAGAGATAATATATATATAAAAATATATATATATATATATATATATATATATATATATATATATACACACACACACACACACACACATATATATATATATATATATATATATATATATATATATATATATATATATATATCTACTGACATTGGACAACTGACGTTCATACCAGCCCTTAAAAGTAAAGCTTTGGATATCGTCCACTGGTAAAAGATCAAATCCAAAATCTGCCCCACCCTCTCCCCCTCTCGGTACATCCCCCTGATCTGTATCTGAATAATAAACACTCGACAAAGATTTCCCAAAGGAGAAAGAGCGACTAAAAATGTTTAGAGAGTTAAAAGGAATATACAGTAAAAGAACATATGTATCTTTGATCAACGGAACTGTCACAGTTTGGAGTTATCTCAGAGACGGAAAAAGCAAACTCCGAATCCAGGATCCCTGTTTGTACTTTAATTTTATTCTTCTTTTTTTTTTCTTTTGTCTCTTGTTTTCGTTCTTTTTTCTTATTTTTTCTGTTCTCCCTTCCAGTTTACTTTTGTTCAGAGCTGAAACGAACGTAAAAATTCATAACTTCAAAGATGGTTGAGCCAGAAACTTTTTTTTTTTATACATAGCAGAGACATTGTGCAGAAAAATGAACGAATTTGTTATTCATTACATGAAACTGGGGTTAGTTTACAATGACTATTGCAGAAAAGAACATTGATGATAGTAATATAAGTTATGATCGATATTCTAAAAACAAGACCAGAATGAGGCTTTAGTGTATGGCACAAAGATTTCCACTATTTTCTGATTTATTCACACTCTTTCAATCTCATTTGTTATTCCCTGCTTATCAGTGAGAGTTCATTATGTGTGACACTATTTTCCATTTTCAGTTCCATTTACTTTACTTTTTCTCTGCTATTTTAGTCTTTCATGGTCGGAGTTTCTTTCCCGTTTTTCTTTTGAAATCTTTTTCTTTATCCCTAAGCCATTCTGTCTGCAAAATGTGTTAGTGCGGAGGTTTTTGTCAACTGTCATTGCCTGTTACAAACTACATCCTCTTACTTCCTCTGTTGTCTCACCCTTTATGCCGTTTCTTTCGCTTACTCCTACAAACTACTTTGTTGTTGTTTTGTTTGTTTGTTTGTATAGTGTTTTAACGTTGCATGGGACCAGTGGTTATTCAGCAACGGGACCAACGGCTTTACGTGACTTCCGAACCACGTCAAGAGTGAACTTCTATCACCAGAAATACACACCTCTAACCCCTCAGTGGAATGCCCGAGAATCGAACTCGCGGCCACCGAGGTGGCATGTCAAGACCATCCCGATCACGCCACTGAGGGGTTTACTTTGTTGTTTTTGTTGTTGTTGTTCTTCTTGTTGTGGGGGTAGGAGAGCCCTATGGAGTAGCCTAAAAATTTCTGAAAAAGGTGTTTTACATTGAGTTAAAGATGCAGGAATTTTAGGAGTCTAATTATAATTCATTTATTAGAATGAAAATGTGAAAAAAATAATGTGCATCTTAAACAGTAAAGAAAAATGACTTCTACTAAAATATAGCGTGTTTATTTTGATTTTCGTTAGTGAAACAACACGCTATTTGATTGTAGATTTTACCATGCACCTCGATTAAGCTGGAGGTCGGGTCATGCCTTGTTTTATTTTCATATTTCAATCCCTTGTATATATTTGAATTTTCCCATAAATCTTTATTATACCAACTGTATGGGCAAATGTTTCCCGTGAAGCTAAAGATATAGTAAAAATAGTCATTGAAAATAAAGATGCTGTATTTAAATTAAATAATTTAACTTGACACAACTAATATATTTTATTGTATTTTCTTCAGTACGTAAACCAGTAGCTTTTACGTTTTGAATTGAAACACTTTCTTTCAATAAATATTTCCTTAATTTCGTTATCCACGCCCCTTTGTTGTTGCTTGTTCTCGCTGTTTTTACTTCAGAGTTTTTAGATTTCACCAGAAAGACACTTTATTCCTTCCTTTAATTTTTAATTTTCCCTCTCTTTCTGTTGCTTGACTAATATTTCTTTTTCTTAAAATTGCTTAAACTGTCCAAAAGTAAGCCTCTCTCTCTCTCTCTCTCTCTTATACAAACACACAAGCATCTTGGCCTCGTTACGCATTGGTAAGCGTATTTTCAGTTAATAAACTGAGGAAGCCACCCTTAATTATCGACTTAGAAGAATGAGAGAGAGAGAGAGAGAGAGAGAGAGAGAGAGAGAGAGAGAGAGAGAGAGAGAGAGAGAGAGAGAGAGAGAGAGAGAGGAATAACCGAAAGACAAAGTGACTGTCAGATATATTTTGTTCATGGAGAAAAAGTCACACCAACTTAAGACAAATATCCTGTAATTATTTTACCTTAAGTGAAAATGAGCACGTCAATAAATTCTCAAACTACACTGACAGAGGTATGTCTTTGAGGACATTCTCACCCAGGCAATGCCTATTAGGGCATTATTGAAAAGCGGACGTGAAGAATTCGTCAGTCAACCTCAAGTCGCAGTTTGGCGTCATTATAGGTCACGGTTAGCAATGAATGGAGGTCGTAATTATCTTTCTCAATTGCTCCCTGAGTTCACAGACTCCAATGTTTCACTCGCGCGTGTGATACGACGCTAATTAACGTTTCTGTATTTACCTGAGGACGTGTTTCAATTAATATGCTAATTAAGTCGCTTAGTTCAGAACGGTTATTATGCGAGGATGGACCATTATCTTACTTTTATATTCCACTTTTTCCCTTTGAGGTTCCTAATTAATTTTATTTTTTAAGGGCCTAAACACACATTATCATTAACTCGGTCTACATAATTCAAGACCCTTTTTTCCCGTCCCCGAAGACCTCTTCATCAGAATTCTCACGGCGGCTCATAAAGTTCAGAATGAAACATGTATTTTAAGAAACCATATTTTCGATTCCTGAAGGCGTCCTCAGCTTCAAAACAACTCCATTGAAGCTCCTTTATGTACAAATGGATATTAGGAAAATATCTGCGACGATAACTACAGCAATATGTTTGATAATGCCGCACTAAACATAAGCAACTGTATAATTGCTGCTCTTATATATTTGAGATTAATAAATTTCGCCAATTAAACGATACAAAAGTGGTTAGTTTTATTTTAAACGATCATTATTTCCGTTGTGATTTTGACTATGACCATAATGACAATTAGGATTATTTTTATTGTTTTTGCTGTTGGGAATACTTATCATTAAATCTAATTGAAGTACTGAGGAGGGGTACGTCTATTTACATAGTCGTGCAAAACACTGCAATATTCTAAAATATGCATTTAGGCCCTAATTTGAACTTATTTTGTAACTGCTCGGCGAAAATGTTCCCTAATAAAGTGAATTTATAATCAAACCACTGACCCTCGAACAGAGGTTAATCCAGCAAAACATATTTCAAATATGATTAGCTCACCTCCATAACCTTCTCTACCTGAGATCCTCTGAACTTATTAATGTAAAAACTGGAATTCTAACAAATTTTGACTTTCGTGGGGATAGAGTGACTGCCCGTTTTACTGGAAAACTTCTGTGCTGAACTGTAATTTGAAGTTTTATGATATTCAACTGCGGTAAATTACTTACTAAGGGAAAATAAAAATGAGGTACAAGGAAGAACTTTTAGTGCCAAGTAGTAATTTATTTTACCATGCCTTTTTTACTAGCGGAAAAGCTCAAAGATGAACGCTAGTGACATTATTTAAATAGTTCCTTAAAAAAACAGCACATCATGTGTTCATTACGTTGGACTATATGTCGAGGGTTCAAAGTGATTAGTTATGATCTATCAAGGGATTCAACCAAGTTCTTAAACCAGTGGTTTTCAACCAGTGGGCCATGTGCAGTTAGTTCTGAGGGGTGTTCATGCCAAGGGGATATTCGAAATAGTAATTAAAAATGAAAAATCTAGAAATAATGAAGAGCAAAACAAACAAGCAAAAAAGATATACCCGGTATTTATAAAGGAGAGAGAGAGAGAATGCTCTCTTACCATCATGGGCGCAGGAAAGTTGAAAACCACTGTCTTAGACTATGCCCTCAACCTCATGGGAACTGCTGATTCGTATCAGTCTCTTAGCTCACCGTGTCATCAAATTCTCCTTGGACAAGAATGTCCCGGAAAGAAAAGAATTAAACATGTGTCCCTCTGATCCTTAAACCTTATGGCTAGTATATTGTCCGGTATTGGCTTACTGGTTATTCACCTTTCTTGCAGTGTTTCACCCGGAGGAATTACTATTTTGCATATTCACACATACAAATACACTATATTATATATATATATATATATATATATATATATATATATATATATATATATATATATAGATAGATAGATAGATAGACTAGGATTAGATAGGATTGGATAGATAAAACTATAAATGTCTGTTTGTATAAACGGTATACAAATCCACATTTGTTAAGCAATTTTGATGAGATTTTAAATATAAATCAATATCAAACAAGGGAATATCGTGGTGAAAAGAGTTAAAACCACTGGTTGGGTAAAGGAGGATGTGGAAAGGGGTGAAATGTAAAATCGATGAAAACAACAGATATTAGTGTCCAATCCATAGTTTTCGAGGTCGCTGAGATGACTAGTGACAATCCTGATGTTCTTCAAGTGCAAGTGCAAGTTCAGCCCAAATAGGGAGAGGGGGGGTGGAAAGGGTAGGAAGAGGGGTGACATGTAAAAATAAAGGAAAATAACAGATATTAGTGTCTACTCCATAGTTTTTGAGGTTGCTGAGATGAATATTGACACTCCTGATGCCCTTTGAGTCCAATTTCAGCCCTGTTAAGATAGCGGGGGTGCAGAAGTGGGTGGGAAGTGGGAGACATGTAAGAATAACCAACAACTACGGATATTACTGTCTAATTCATAGTTTTCAAGATCGCTGAAATGAATAGTGACACTCCCAATGTCCTTTAATTTTAAGTTCAGCCTATACAGGCAGGGAAAGGGAGGGGGTAGGTGGAAGGGGGTGACATGTAAAAATGACCGAAAACTACAGATATTGGTGTCTAATCCAAAGTTTTTGAGGTCGCTGAGAGGAAAGTTCAGCTCTGACAGGAAGAAGTAGGAGAGAGGACGAGGGGTAAAAAATGAAATGTAAAAAATGACGGGTATTAGTGCTTAAACCATAGTTTTTGAGGTTACTGGGATGAACAGAGACGCTCCCTATGCCCATCAAGTCAAAGTCTGCCCCAATAGGGATGGGGTGAGAAGTGGTGAAATATAAAATGTCAAAAATGCAGTTATCTTAAGGAGAAGGGAGAAAGTGAGAAAAAGAGAGAGTAAAGGGAGAGGAAGTGAGAGATAGAGTAAAAAGGGTCTGAAGAGAGGAGAGAGAGAGAGAGAGAGAGAGAGAGAGAGAGAGAGAGAGAGAGAGAGCTTATAGTTGTCATTCAGTTCCCCGGGCAGCACAGGGATGGTCACTTAGTATATACACATATATATTCACACACACACACGCACACACACACACACACACACACACACACATATATATATATATATATATATATATATATATATATATATATATATATATACAATGTACTTACATATATATAAACTATGGCGGGTAAAGTGCTAATATGTAATTAAAGTTAATTGCTATTGATATCTCAATTCCCTACAATTCTTGGCAACGAAGGATGCTGAAAATGTTTATATAGTATTATTGTTATTATTATTATTATTATTATTATTATTATTGTAACTATTTAATATGTTGTGCAGCATATGGCCATAAGGTGTAATGTACTTTTCGTTTTAAGTCATCACTTTCTTTTTCTGGAGTATATAGATATTTTACGGTACTGTAAGAAATTTGCTATTTATCTTATGTTGGTGGGGACTTGAAAGTTTTCCACCAGAACATGAGTGTGATACTGACGTAATTCATCCAATTAATGATTCACATTTATTTTACCAATAGGTACCCCACAAAAATCAGAATTTCACAAATGTAAAAATTAAGGAGAAATTTCTTCACCGCAATCAAGTTTTCTGTACAGTGTATAATGCTATATGAGCCGTGGGCCATGAAACTTTCAGCCAAGGCCCGTTGGTGGCCTGTCCTATAGACCTGCCAGACGCACGATTGTGGGTACCTTTAACATTAAATAGGATAGTAAGTACTGAGGCTAGAGGGCTGCAATTTGGTATCTTTGATGATTGGAGGATGGGTGACCAACATACTAATTTGCAGCCTTCTAGCCTTAGTAAATTTTTAAGATCTGTGGGCGGACAGGAAAAGTACGGACGGACAGACAAAACCGTCACAATAGTTTTCTTTTACAGAAACCTAAAAAGTGCTACTCTGGTCAGAGAGAGAGAGAGAGAGAGAGAGAGAGATAGAGAGAGAGAGAGGGGGGGGGGGGGAGGGGGGGGGGGGGGGGGGGCGGGGGGGGCGCATAGCATGACAGGAAAAAAAACAAAATAACGCTATGGATCTATTGCATTGAAAGCTGAGTCCTCAGATTCTTCCGAGGGAAAGTTTTGTTGGTTACAGGATACCGGAACAAAGGTCAATGGGATACGCGAGACCGGGACAGACAGTAACACCAAAGTGGTACAAAAAGCTTTGTCCTGGAACGGGAAGCAAAGAGCCACTGGACTGGACACTGTTGGGAAAGCGGACGAACCACTAAAAGGTAGAATTCGGTACTGGAATTCGCACTAGCGGCAAATCATGCGTGATTCCAGGGTAATGGAATCTCTCTCTCTCTCTCTCTCTCTCTCTCTCTCTCTCTCTCTCTCTCTCTCTCTCGAATTATTTCCAGGTAGTGTACCTTTATTAGGCATTTAAATGTACGCAGTAACTGTGCTTAAGCAAAGCCAACTTGCTTATCACGTTTTTAGATGAACAAATTAAAATCTAGGAAGATGGTTTTAATTTTATTTATTTTTTTAGATAATTAAGGCACACGACAAATCCCAGCAAAATCGCTTCCATGCTCCGTTCTTCTCATTATTTGAAACCTCTCATTCATAAGTTACTAACTTCTGTTAAACCGTAATACTAGTAGTAGGAAACAGAAAAACAGAAACGTAGTACATAAAATTCCCTGAATGAACACAAAACCTGCGATCGTTTCCGTTTGTATGAGGGAAGTTAATAAAAACAAGTAAAAAATGTGCCAAAATTTCTTGGGCACAATCGTTTTTCCAGTACAGCGAATAATGCTGTAGGAAATTCTCGATACACTGCAGTATGAAACTCTCAGCCAAGACCGGGCAGGGCTCAGTTGCTCCCCAGATGCTGTCAAGTCAAGGTGCCAGAGGCACGATCCATGGCTAACCTTATCCTTACAAATACAATAAAAACTAGAGAGGCTAGAGGGCTGCAATATGGTATGTTAGATGACTGGAGGGTGGATGATCTACATATCAATTTGCAGGCTGTACCCTAAACAGTTTTTAAGATCTGAGATCGGGCGGACAGACAAAACCATCTCAATAGTTTTTTTTACAGAACAACTAGAATTTATATAATTGTGTCGCCGTTCCTTGTTGTACAGCATTGAAAAATATTCATTTCAGCACACGGATTCGTTAACAAATATTACTGGTTTCCCTTTATTAATATTTTATGACATGAAATTCATGAACATCTATGCGGACTTTGCAGTTGCAGTTGATACATATGCAGGAAATCTCTCGAGTGTCCACCAACAGAATATTCATAATGAAACTATACTCGTCTTGTAAAATTATTGTATCGTCAAATTCAATAACGATATTTTCCTCTAATTGTGAATATATTCAAATGGAATAATGAGAGCTGAATAGATATATTAAAATAGTGGGGCAATTCTCTGCCTACTTATAACGATATACATACATCCTGCGTATGTTTGTACAAGCATATATAAGAGCGCGCGCCACACACAATATATACACACACACACACACACATATATATATATGTGTGTGTGTGTGTGTGTGTGCGTGTGTGTGTGTGTATACTACACATAAACTATGTATCGTGAGTGTCTCTGGAATTGATATATATATATATATATATATATATATATATATATATATATATATATACATGATATATATATATATATATATTTATATATATATATATATATATATATATATATATATATATATGCATACTTGTGTCCCTGGTAGATAAATATATATATATATATATATATATATATATATATATATATATATATATATATATATATATGTGTGTGTGTGTGTGTGTGTGTGTGTGTGTGTGTGTGCGCGCGCGCGAGCGTGTGTATGTGTGTGTGTATTTACATGTACGTATGAGTATGTATTACCGATATGAGCACGTTTACTTTATATAGTTCTAAAGTTTACGGTAAAATCCTTTACTTTAATCAAATAAATATGATTTCATGTCAAAGATCAGCAGCATCCGCCCAAGCTGGAAGGCTCATCACAAAAACATTACGAAAGCAGATTACTGTAAAATATTAAATGATAATTAAAACGGTTATTTATATACCAGGACTCTGGAACCAGCTGAATACTCAACTTAGCTCTATGACCCTCATCACCATCTGGTTATGCCTTTTTAAAAGTTTTCGTTACTGGGTCAAAGCTGATCTCAGTGAAAATCCATAAATATAATATAAATGTTCCAACAGATTATCATCAGGAACTGATTATGCTCCTGGTGATTAAGTTAAGAGGTTTATCAACAACTCTGCTCTAAACTGGTAGCATATGTATATCCTGTATTACCAGAATATATAGCTCACACTCTCTCTCTCTCTCCAACGATACATACCTTAATAAAAATCATTTCCTTCAAATCGAAATATCCCTTTACTCAAAAATTGTTTTCCCTGTTATGATACCTTTTTCCTACTAAAACCCTACTCGGGACACCACAAGAAATTCATTAGCAGATACCGTCATCGCATAGTTAAGCGATGAAGAAATACAACGAAGGGCGATGCAGAATGATGTTATAAGAATAAGAATCACGAAACGTGCTGTTTGATCGACAGCACTGCATAAGGAAACTTAGTCTCCTAAATGCTATTGTTGCCTCCGGTGATATTATACACAACCGGATTTCCTGAGGTAAGAACAGCATGTCGTAACTGTAAACAGCTTATCTTTAGCACACACACACACACACACACAGTCATTAGTCTTTGATGCTTCACAGGTGTTACTGACAGGAGACATACGAAAAAAGTCAACAATATTGACAGCCGTCACATTTTCACACGCGCTCCATTTCGAAAGTATTTGAATGGACAATCCAGAAATGACTTTTACTCTTACGCTGAGTACCTGATTAATCATTCTCTCTGTATCTCTCTCTCTTTCGGATAAAAGTTTATATATAAACCAGGTTTACCTTTGATAGCAATTTTAGAATCTGTTTCGTTATGTTAAAAAGAATGGAATGTTTTCATTGGAACTCTCTCTCTCTCTCTCTCTCTCTCTCTCTCTCTCTCTCTCTCTCTCTCTCTCTCTCTCGTTTTTATGCAATGCGCATCATGTTCAGTGCATCAGGGAAATCACGTTGTTCATAACTTGTGTCGTCTGACGACTTTATTTATTCAGTTTGGTTTCCCGTTCTATTCTTATGACCATTTACTTGCATATTCACGTTAAGATTATGTTGCTCGTTTAACACTAACACTGAGAATCTGTTTTGAAACGGTTCTATAAATGTATTATGCCAAACATTGCCTTTGTATACTCTTTCTTCTTTCTTCTATGACTATTGTCAAAGAATTTACTACACTTATAATTCATCTCTAGGGCTTCAGTACTTTTCCTTTCATACGCATTCAATATCCACACTTCACTTTCATAAAGTTGTGCTAGATGAACAATCCATTATCGCGGTCTACCTGTGGCTTCCGAAAACACTACACCCTCTTTGTTCCACTGACTCTATCCATCTTCACTTTCAAAATACATCTACTTGCATGTATCTATAATAATCAACTACTTCTATTCCTCCTCATATAGCCATTTATCCATCCTGTTTGTTTTCATTTACTCGCAAAACCTTAAGTTTGCTCACATTCGCCTATATATATATTATAATATATATATATATATATATATAATTATCTATAGTATATATTATATATATATTATATAATACGTTAAAACTCCACTAATTTCAAATCTTGCTGAATATTACATAAAATTATGTTACATAAAATTAACTTCAAAATATTTCTCAACTGGTAACACTCCACAACACTCAGTGATTACAGTCGTTTTTCTTTTGTCCCTAACGAAGCTCAGTTAAAATAAATACAAATACATAGAAAAAAAAAGTTTTAAAAAATCCCCTTCCGTCAATAACGTTTGGGTCCATAAAATAGATGAAAAGTTTCCGTTTAAATCGGCGCTAAAGGAACGATAATTATTTTTCTCTTGCGATTCCAATTTTCGTTTCAACCAGACACTGGATCAGTGGACGACTTCACAAGAACTCTGCAGTTCATGGTATTTTAACTGGCCATATGGCTTTTGTATTTTGATTGAAGTTTGCGTCAACAATGTTTTGTATGTTTTCTGCTTCCGGTATTAAAATGATACTTTGATGTCGTTTCAATCGTTTGGTTTGTTACAATTTTTACTGATGTTGCCTAATTAGTTTTTTTTCGTTCCATCTCACTGGCTGCCTGTTTGTCTGTTTACATGCGTATAAAAACAGTGCAAAACCAGTCGCAAGAAGGGTTTGTAGAGTAATTTCATAGCTTTAATTCTTCGTGTTGGATATATTTGATTGTTCATCCTTTCGGATTATGGCAGTAAGTTGTGGTCGTTTTAAAATATTCCTTGTTTTAGTGCCTAGGTGAAACTGTCGTATTCCTAAAAAAAGCCTGTCTGTGGTTGCAGATATTAGTCTCTATTTGTACTCAAGGTACTAGTAAATGCATCGCCGAATATCTGTTTAATTTTAACTGCTGTAAATGCAGTTCCTTTCCATCACTTTGCACTACGAATCGATTCGGGGTTTTGTATTCAAGTGATCATATAGAAGCATATTACAATTTTTGGACATCGCGTAGTTGAGTGAAAATATACATCTACATTGCACTTAACTTTACTAAACACATTTATTACCTCCAACAACAAAGCTGCTGCGCAAGGTAAACATTCAACTATGTGTGTTGATTGCCTGTATGTCTGGCTTTCTTCAGGGGATGCAGCTCATGATGGATTTCAAGGAAACGCTGAAAAGCATCGTATGCGTTGAAGAGAGTCAGGTGGACTTCTGAAACAGATCCTCATCCATAAGGACCTGAAACTGTATGTGTGCGAGCGAACGTGTTTTTGCTATAACCACAGTGGAGAGATTTCACCGAAATTTGATGAAGTACTCGCCTGATTAGATTTTAAGCTGAATGAAAAGAAGAATAAGGAATATATATATTTTTCTTTTTGGTTTTGCCTGCTCGGAATGGCAATTATTTATATAGCAGACGTCCTGAAATATAAATCCGGAAAAAAAAATAAAATGCCCACTGTAGTATCAAAGGATTTGTGCTGCATACAGATATTACATTAGTTGTAAGTTTAAAAAAATCTCCAAAGAAAATTTGAGGTCAGAAAGCACAGAGATAGTACATATAGAACTCACACCTGCCATTAAGAGTAGGGTAGCAATAATGAATCGTTCTTATTATGACGACCTGCACGTTCAAAGACCGAAATAGCGACATAAAAAATCATAATTGGTATAACTCATTTGAGAGAGAGAGAGAGAGAGAGAGAGAGAGAGAGAGAGAGAGCGAGAGGAGCACACCAGAATATCAGAATATCTTTTGAGAATATTTTCTGAGAATTGTCTTCTTCTGATCGGATGAATATTATTCTCTTTGCCCAGGTCTTTACTCTTTATTTATTGGAAGAAATTCTGTTGACGACATAAAGCGTAAAACTTCCCGGATCTACTTGACTTAAATTCTCTCTCTCTCGTCAATCTCTCCTCTCTCTCTATCTGTGTTTGTGTGTGTGTGGAAATCTCTCGTCTCCCGTTCTCCTCTCTCTTCTCTCCTCATCATGTGTGTGTGTGTGAAATCTGCAAATTTCGTCCAAATACGATAAAGTTCCAAACTCCAAATCCACTTCGTTGCAGCGTCAAACACCACCACTTCATTCAAATTCTGACACCGTGAAAGTCCCAGGTACAAGCTTAGCTGCTGCCACAGCTCTGTCCAGTTCCCCGTACAACAGATAAGAGTCAACAGACGTTACTCACTATATACTTTAAAGGTAATATCTTTGTTGTTTCCAGCAAAAAAAAAATGCTATAAAAATTTTTATCTACCTTCCCTCTCGGATTATATACCTTATTTTGTTTTCCTTTAAAGTTCCACAAGATAATTTGGAGAATATTTCGGTAATGAATAAAGACTGATCTGATGAAGAAAGACTGGAACGTTGCGAGATGGCTTCATCTCGGTTCATTACCTAATTTATGAAATTAGGTAATTAGGAGAGAGAGAGAGAGAGAGAGAGAGAGAGAGAGAGAGAGAGAGAGAGAGAGAGAGAGAGAGAGAGAGCTGCTCATCTTGATTGCCCATCAGCAACTTTTTTCCTTATTCCCCAGTAAAATGATTTACTTTTTTCGTAGCATTTTTTCTCCACTCGTTTTGTTTTCTCTTCTTCAAATATGCCAAACCTCTTCTGCGGAATCTTGCTTGTAAAGTTAATGATCCGAAAGTAGACACACACACATACACGCACACACACATAGTGCTTATTTGAGAGTAACAATTGAGTCACCATCAATTGAATTTACCAGTAAAACGCCGCCACCAATCTCCACGAATCGAAAAATATATAAAGGTTTACGAAAGTTGTCAGTCGTGATTCTTTTGACTTTTACGATTTTATTGCTCAAGATTTTTATGTGAGAATTCCTAAAAGTATACCTTTCTATCTATCCTCTTCGATATGAAGAATTTTATTTAGAGTCGTAAATCTTTGACGAATACACCAAATAGTTAGTTAACCTTCTCTCTTTTCATCTAAACATGCAAACTCCCAAATTTAAGCCTTCTGTCAGTGCCTGTGTCTGTGTCTGTGTGCCTAAACTTCTATTTTGCATGTTCATGGAAAACTGATGTGATTCTCAGAACTCGGTCACCAAACCGTTCGGTCTAAAATTGCACCATTCGGCGCTAACAAGCTTTGCAACCATATCCAGGCTAATCTTGGTCTTTGGCAACAGCTCCTATTCACGGGAAATAAAAATAGGGACCTGTTTGCTGAAAAATATCCACATTTTTCCTTTCCATACAAGGTATTTTATTTCGTTTTTGTCATTTTTTGAAAATGAACTATGTTTTTGGTCTCTCATACATATCGTCGAATGAGTTTTTCAAACTCAGTTCCTGATCCGTGTATTTTTTTTCTTCTTTTAAAGATTACCATAAAAAGTCCCACAGCGGCGTGAGTGTGAATACACTATACGTCACCACATGTTTTGAATGGTACTCTGATACATTTTTGTGCCTTTTTGCCGCTTTGTAGATAAATGCTTCAGACTTCAGTTCGATATTCGTTTTTACTCAGATGTAACATTTTTATTTTGATTTGTGTATATCGTATGTCATCTCTTGCAAATGATGCAGAAATAAATAAAACTGATTTCGAAATTCAATCATCTGATAAGATTGATGTTCCGGTCCTTTTCCTGATATTTTAAAATATCAAAACTACATTCCCAAAACTGTTCATTATTCAGCTATTTTTTGGTCCCCACCCCCGCTCCAACAATTCATAATTATATTTACTTTTTTTACGATTTTCTGCAGGTCTTACGCACGTACCTTTCAAGCTTTATCATAACAATTTGCTGTACGTATTGTATTACGTACCGTAAAAAGTTCATTTTTCAATTACTGAATGTAGCAACGAAAGCAGGTTTGTGTGTGTGTGTATATATGTGTGTATATATATATATATATATATATATATTATATATATAATTACATATATATCATTTACATTTACATAGCTACTTGATAAGAAAGCTAAGGGTCGCTTTACACATTCCTAGCTAAAAGAAAAAAAAAACATAAAGTACGAACAAAAGGCAAATACACGAAAACGAGGACACAATATGATAAACCAATACCTTAGAAATCAGTCATAAGTTGAGTACGTACACGTGTAAAGGATAACTGCTAATTAGACGAGAATCATTTACGATAAATGAATTTGTATGAAAGTCTTGAACAGTTATTTCCCAACATGAAAAAAATTCTTAAGTTTTAACAAGAAGCTCAGTTAGGAAATAAAACGAAAATAATTTCTTAGAACCTCTTTGCTGGATATTTCAAGTCTATGAAATTGCTGAGAAGTTTTCACTAAACTCAGCGCTAATGAAACGAGCTTCATCTTTCGTCATGATTGCAATTCTAACTTTTTACCAAAACACTCGTTCAGATAATGACTTTATATACTGAGACGTTATTTTTGCTCGGCTCCATTTCTGAATCTTATTATTATTATTTTTCCGGATATCTGAATGACTACGGCATTTCATGAATTATTTTTATAAATTCATTCGTCATTCAAATACTTAGATCATATTTTGTTGTTTTAGCAACTGGTAGCACTAATCATTCTTTTGTCTGCCACTCTGGCAATAGACTTTTATGCAGTTTGTTATAAAATTTCAGATTAAACCTCAATAACATAAATTCATCATCATACTTCATGACCGGCTTTTCACAAAAAGAGAAGAAAGAAACGTAAACTGAAGTTTTCTTTGGATCTGGGATCGATTAAGGGTACCTGATGTTCATCCCATCGCCTTTTCTACCACAGAATCATTGTGCCCTTCTCTTAATTTAATATAGTCATTATATACATTTTTGCCAAGGATGTTGATAAGATATGTGCACTACACGTTTATAAATAAGCCATCTTGTTTTTTTAGTTTTCTGTAAAAGAAAATAAATGTGACAGCTTTGTCGGTCAGTCAGCACTTTTTTTCTGTTCCATTTTTTTTAATTCTGTCCTCCCTCAGATCTTAAAAACTATTGGGGTTAGAGGGCTGCACATTGGTATGTTGGTCATCCACCATCCATGATCAAACATACCAAATTGCAGCCCTCTAGCCTCAGTAGTTTTATTTTATCTAAGGTTAAAGTTTAGCTATACTCGTGCCTCTGTAACGTATAGGGCGGCACCACCTGGGTGTGGTTAAAGGTTCATGGCCGTGGTTTATACAGCATTATACCGAGGCCACCGACAGATGGATATATTTTCGGTTGCCTGATTATACGTTGTAGTGGCTGTATAGAAAACAATACTGCGCCGAAGAAACTTCGGCGAATTTTTTATTTGTTTTTATTCTCCTTTCTTTCTGTATAAAGGTTCGTAACACGAGTCATAAATTACGCTCATTCCTAATTCTGGCGTTTTCTTTACCAGGGAAGGGTGAAATAACTTGTATAAATACGCACACTTATTAAGCATATACCTGTACATATAGTGGACATTCCAAGCACTAGGGGGTGGGGGGCTTGACACGTGCCCCTCCCCAAGAAATAATAATAGTGAAGATTTAGATAATAACATAAATGAGAAACATAAAAATGGGGGAAAAAAAATTAAAATCTAGTATAGAAATAATATTCTTATAAAAAATAAAAATAATAAAACCTAACCTAATGATATAAAAATGAAAATTCAGTATTTCCTGATAGAGCAGGTGATTGCTGTCCATTTCGTAACTTCTACTTAAATACTGCATGATATGCCGAAAAAAAATATATTATATTATGTATGTATTTGTATAATTATGTATGGATATATATGCATGTATGTATATATATATATATATATCAAACATACACACACCCCACATATGTATGTATGTATGTATGTATGTGAAAATTGGTGGCCCTCATAAAATTTTTCTGGATCCCGCTAGTAATTCTAAGAAAAAACTAAGCAGAAAATCAAATATGCAAATACAGCGTTGAATCTTTTCTTTTTAAAAAGAGTTGACTCCATTTCCAGACCAATTTCAGAATTGAAATACGCCATCATTCATCAAGAGATCCATCATTAGCCAACACTACTTACTGAAGAGTTGCAAAAGCTGCAGCCTTCGCGCTGATTACCGGAGGATGCTTTTATATGCGTTAGCTACCTGAAAATCAACATTATCACATTGGCTTTCGTAACAAAAGCGCAAAATTTCGAAAAAGAAACCTGATCCGATTAAGACCTGGAAAACCCGAACGGCCTCTGAGGGATTACAATTTCACAATTTAATTCACTGGAAAATCTATTTAAGATGAACGTAGCCATTGGAGGATTTTAAACTCTAGAAAGCAGATATTTTTATTTCTTTCTTTCTCCCTGCAGGGCTCAGTCCGCTTCATCTTTTCGGTGACCTTCTCCAGGTATTTTGCCTTTTTATTTTAATGCCATTCTCGTTGTAGTCTATCGCGGACGGCGCAAAATGTAGAACTGATGCTAACTTATACTCTCATCAGTCCGTCTGTCCTAGATTTCAGTTCCAACGCTCTAACATAACTTCACCGAAAAATAATTGAAAACAAGTGCAAATAAATAATTAAAATCCTCTCGACATACTGCAGGTCAGGCATAAAAAGCAAATAAGCAAATAAACAAACAAAACAATAACACACTGACGATTTCCCCCGCCCGAAAAGAACCAGAGTCTGCCACCAAAGCGGGACTAAATTTGGGGACTGACAGATTCACTGATCAAGTCCTCAGTTTCCGTTCCCATTTTCTCATCGATTCTGCCCACCTGTTTGGCGGAGTACGAACGCATACTTCTGGATTTATGTTTGTAGTTACATTCCACTTCATATTACTGGCTATTAAATCCGTTTATACGTCATACTAATGTTTGCTGAACAGATTTCAGACGTGTCCTTTAATGAATTATGAAGTCGTCGTTTCCTTTGGATAGCACAGACAAAAACGCAATTACTAATACGAATCATCTTACTCCATTGCTCTTAATCCCCCTTCACATCTTCCTCCTCTTCCTCATTATCATCACTGCCATTATCGAAATCATTGCTATTATCATTATTTCGGCGCAACGGTGACATTAGACATTCAAATGTTACTTTTATCGCAGCATTTTTTTCCCACGGTATTGATTCATGAACTGGAACGAATGGCAACAGTGAAAAGACCCATGGACCAATAAGAGTCCAATAATATCACATCCAGTAATAGTAGTTGGAAAAAAATATTTAAAACACATGGATCACTGATTCTGGTTTTAGTGAATCGAGGTAAAACCACATACAGACGTGCAAACGATTTCTGGAGCTATCGTCATGCACGCCTTTAAAAATCTGACATTGATTTCTGATGTACTATATATGAAATCGAACCCATTATGCGAATCTACGTCATACCGTGTCCGAATCCTTTATTTAGCAAGGTGAGGAGTGCCACTGTTTTGTTTTTCCTTTATTATTACATTCATTCATAAAAGTTAGTTGTAACCAAAGCAGTATAAAGAATATACTATATGTATACTAAATATATATATACATGACATACAATACATAAATATATATATACTATATATATATATATATATATATATATATATATATATATGTATATCTATACTACAAGAACCAGGTCGAATTAATAAAAGGCATAAGTACCCTACATTCCGTGTTACTAATATGTACCGTCAAGAAACGTATATCAAATTCACGATAAGCGATACGTACTTCTGCCTTTTATTATTTGTTCCTGCTAGCCATTGCAGTGCATTATACATATATATATATATATATATATATATATATATATATATATATATATATATATATATATATATATATATATATATATATGTGTGTGTGTGTGTGTGTGTGTGTGTGTGTTTGTGTGTGTGTGTGTGTGGTGTTGTGTGAAAAATATTGATACAGAGGGAGCAAGATCACGTGTATCGACTTAAGTGCTAAGCGAAATTCTCTCTTATATCAGAAGCCCAAAAGACCCATTTTCTGGTGCCTAGAAAATGCAATCGTCTTAATTAATGACCGAGGGCAGAGGCATGGCAATTCCCCCGAGTGAATCCTGTTAAACTCGGACCATAAGGTTTGTCTCGCTACATTAATTGCATTGAATCAGACCTAAAGTGTCATCCGGATGCTGTCCCAAGCAGCCTGAGACAAGGTCAGCCATTGCTTCTAAATAAAGACAGTCGACTGAGCCTTCACTTTTCCAGAGAAATGTTCCGAGAGATGGAGAGGCTCTGGATATCTCATTTTACAGAGTCATTGCAATGCAGATTAAGATTTTGTTATCTTACACGGGTGCATGCGCAGCATAAAAACGAATCTACAGCAATGCACAACTTTATGAAAATTGAAAGTGATTTATGAAAAGTGAAAGTGATTTATGAAAATTGAAAGTGATTTATGAAAATTAAAAGTGATTTATGAAAAGTGAAAGTGATTTATGAAAATTGAAAGCGATTTATGAAAATTGAAAGTGATCTATGAAAACTGAAAGTGATTTATGAAAACTGAAAGTGATTTATGAAAACTGAAAGTGATTTATGAAAAATGAAAGTGATATATGAAAACTGAAAGTGATTTATGAAAACTGAAAGTGATTTATGAAAATTGAAAGTGATTTATGAAAACTGAAAGTGATTTATGAAAATTGAAAGTGATCTATGAAAACTGAGAGTGATTTATGAAAATTGAAAGTGATTTATGAAAATTGAAAGTGATTTATGAAAATTGAAAGTGATTTATGAAAATTGAAAGTGATTTATGAAAATTGCAAGTGATTTATGAAAACTGAAAGTGATTTATGAAAATTGAAAGTGATTTATGAAAACTGAAAGTGATTTATGAAAATTGCAAGTGATTTATGAAAACTGAAAGTGATTTATGAAAATTGCTAGTGATTTATGAAAACTGAAAGTGATTTAGAAAATTGAAAGTGAAACATCAAAATAAAAATAAATATGAATCGAAAGAGATATTTGTAACGTTTCCTTTTTTCATTTATGTAAACCCCTTAGTTTGAACATCTGTTTGAATAATATAACTTTCATTTCTCGAGAGCTTCTCCAATAACTGTCTCGAGAAGGAGCATTAGGAGAACGAGGCCCCGAAACTTTCAAAAACCAAGCTTGAGAATTTATTCTCCGGCAGAGACGGTCTAATTACTGATAAAACTTTCAATCCCTGGAGGTCAATATCTTCCTCTCATTACCTTACGTAGGCCTTGATCCCCCCCCCCCCCCCCCCCCACCCCCCGCCCCCCCCCCCCTCTTCTTTTTCTCAGAAATACAGCCATTTCCGGAATTGGCTAATCTCGTAACAGCATCTCTTGAAGTTACCCCCTTCCGGAGTTCCCCCTCACTCAGGTGAGGAGCCCAGGTGAGCCCGAGTAGGGTTACATACTTTGTTCTAATTGCCTACGAAGGCGGCTCAAGAAGCTGAGATAGTCTGGAAATAAATGGTCGTCAGCTATGAAGACTGGGAAGCCGACGTTTAATCTTTCTTAAGAAAGAAGTCTGAGGGAATACTTGATAAAACGATGGAAAATATTAATGAGATATGCGAGGGAAACAACATGAAGTCCTTTCACAGAAAAAAGTGGTAAGGAATCAATATAGCTTTATGTAGTTGGTAAAATCTTTTCACTGATTTTCTGCCAGTAAATTTGTCTCAACTGCTCTTTATTTTTGCTTAAATAACATATAACCTCTTTACACACATAAGCAAGAATCTAAGAAAACAAATAACAATTGTAAAACAGCAGAAATGGAAGCATTAATTTACTTGTTTAAAACATAAAGAAGAAAATCTCAAAAGTTTAATATTATCATGAGCAGAGCGTCAGAAATAATTGATGCTGGAATCAATAGGTTTTTCTTGATTATTTACTCGTCTTCGAGCTAATCAACTCGATTAAAAAAAAAAAAACTCGTCTGCACTCAGATTTTGTTTTCCTCATTGAATGCGCTGGATAATGCAATACTAGTATACATACATAGTTACATTACCATACATAAACATTACATACATACACACACACACACACACATATATATATATATATATATATATATATATATATATATATGTATATATATATATATATATACTAGTATTCATTATCCTGCGCATTCAATGAGGAAATCATGAACAGACGAGGTTAATCAAGTTGATTAGCTCTAAGACGAGTAATAATCAAGAAAACCTATTTTGATTCCAGCATCCAATTTAGGTGACGCTCTGCCAGTGATAACATTAACATTTGAGATTTTCTTCTTTACGTTTTTAAACAATGTAAATTAATGCTTCCATTTCTGCTGTATTACAATTGTTATTTGTTTCTTAGATTCTTGCTTATTTGTGTAAAGAGGTCTGATTGTATAACATTACACCGGACATGTTTAACAAGATGATAAACGTTTCCCAGGACCTAAAAAAGCAAATCGTTACTTTTTCCTATCAGGAAATATATATATAGTATATATATATATATATATATATATATATATATATATATATATATATATATATACATATATATATATGTATACATATATATATATATATATATATATATATATATATATATATATATATAAGGGAATTACTATAGCCATGGTATGGGTAATCCCTTATCTCCTGTCCTTAGCAATATTTACATGGAATTTTAGACAAAACTCTTACCAAGAATTTTGCCCCAAAAGTTATTTGGTTCAGATATGTGGATGATATCTTCTGTATTTGGCCAGTTCACAAAAACCTCCAGGAATTCCTTAATAATCTCAATAATTTAGTCCCTTCTATAAAATTTACTGTAGAGGAAGAAAGAAATTGTAATTTGAATTTTCTTGATGTAACTGTCCATAGAAGTGGATAGAAATTTCACACCTTTTCAGTCTTTCGAAAATCAATTAACATTGCCTCTTTTGTTCATTACTACTCCAATCACCATCAAAATGTTAAATTCTCTGTTTTTTCTGGGATGTTTCTAAAGGCTTTACGTGTCTGTAGCCCGCAGTTTATTGACGCTGAAATTAAAACTATTTATGATATTGCAATGAAACTTAAATATCCAAGGACTTTTGTAGATGTGGCATTGAAAAGAGCTAGAAAAACATTTTATTCAACTAATGACAAACTTGAATTTAGTAAGAATAACATTCTAAAATTACCCTATGATGAAAGGTTTTTGGATATTCTTAGAATTTTTAAAGCTTTTAACATAAATGTTGTTTTCAGTAATATTAATGTCAAGAGTTTAATAATCAAAAATTCTCCTAAAGATCTTCCAGGCTGCATATATGAAATTCCTTGCAAAAAGTGTGATAAAGTCTATTACGGACAGACAGATAAATTTCTTTCACAACGTCTTAAACAGCATCAATATCTGTGAGAACTGGGCAAATATCGAATGCATTATTCGTACATATGAGAGATTTAGACCATCCTATTAACTGGAGTCAAGGAAGAGCCTTAATCCCATGTAATGACACAGTTAAAAGGAATATCATTGAATCTTGTTTCATCAAGTCAAATAATAGAAATGTTCTAAATTTAAGTCTTGGTTTATTTAAACTTGATGCTTTCATAATGAAAAAAGTTGTAGATAAATATAAGCAACTAAATTAATATATCCAGTTTTTACATGTTTTGGACTGTAAAGAAACTTTGTAATTTCGGTTAGGGTCAATCTGTTTAGGTTTGTGACCGTGTGATATCCGATAATCCTGGATTATCTCTTTTTATTTTTTACCCTTTTGACAATTAACCATCTGCATTCTTGATCTTGTGTTGTACCTGAGACCTTTCTCTCCAATTGTACCTCATTAACTCCTTGACAATGTCTGAGTAAAGACGAAAGCGCTTGGATTTCTGACTATCATTTTCTTGTGGAATTCGCTTATATATATATATATATATTAAACACGTCTTGTGTAATGTTATACAATAAGACCTATTACTACTGGATAACAAAAAAAGGTCATATAGTGTATCAGACATTCTTGAGCCGCCGTCCACAGAGCAATCAATACTTCATGAGAGAACCCAATTCGTCAATACTAAAACCTTTTCAATTATGTTTCAAGTACCTTCTGTTCTTATTCTCTAATGGGGGACTTAATCCTATCTTCTCTTCCTCATAGAATGTAGGACTTAAGCCTCTTAATTTTCCATATAGAATGTAGGACTTAATCCTCTCAATCTTCCTCATAGAACATGGGTCTTATTCCTCTTAATCTTCCATATTAAACGTGGGAGTTAGTCCTCTTTAGTTTTCTCACAGAAAGTGGGACTTAATCCTCTTAATCTTCCTCATAGACTGTAGGACTTAATCCTCTTAATCTTCCTCATAGACTGTAGGACTTAATCCTCTTAATCTTCCTCATATAACGTGGGAATTAATCTTCTTAATTTCCCTAGCAGAAAGTGGGACTTAATCCTTTTAATCTTCCTCATAGAACGTGGACTTCATTCTCTTAATATTCCGCATAGAAAGTAGTACTTAATCTTAATTTTTCTCATAGAATTTAGGACTTAATCCTCTTGATCTTTCTCACAGGACATTGGGCTTAATCCTCTTAATCTTCATCACGGAATGTGGGACTTAATCCTCCTAATCTTCCTCATAGAACGCGGGACTTAATCCTCTTAATTTTCCTAAAAGAAAGTGGGACTTAATCGTTTTAATCTTCCCCATAGCACATAAGAATTAATCTTCTTAATGTTCCTCACAAAACATGGTACTTAATCCTCTTAACCTTCCTCATAGAACATAGGACTTAATCCTCTTAATCTTCCACTCAGAGCGCAGGACTTAATGCTCTTAATCTTCCTCATAGAAAGTGAGACTTAATCCTCTTAATCTTCCTCATAGAACGTGGGAATTAATCCTCTTAATCTTCCTCATAGAACGTGGGAATTAATCCTCTTAATCTTCCTCATAGAACGTGGGAATTAATCCTCTCATCTTCCTCATAGAACGTGGGTAATTAATCCTCTTATCTTCCTCATAGAACGTGGGAATTAATCCTCTTAATCTTCCTCATAGAACGTGGGAATTAATCCTCTTAATCCTCCTCATAGAACGTGGGAATTAATACTCTTAATCTTCCTCATAGAACGTGGGAATTAATCCTCTTAATCTTCCTCATAGAACGTGGGAATTAATCCTCTTAATCTTCCTCATAGAACGTGGGACTTAATCCTCTTAATCTTCCTCATAGAACGTGGGAATTAATCCTCTTAATCCTCCTCATAGAACGTGGGAATTAATACTCTTAATCTTCCTCATAGAACGTGGGATTTAATCCTTCTAAACTTCCTCATAGAACGTGGGAATTAATCCTCTTAATCTTCCTCATAGAACGTGGGATTTAATCCTTCTAAACTTCCTCATAGAACGTGGGACTTAATCCTCTTAATCTTCCTCTAGTAATCACGACAATGTCTTACTCCCAACCACATCTCAGCAAGTTGCCTAATTTCTGTCTGAGTCCCTCGAGCTGATAGGGCTACATGCGGCCAAGTGAGGTCACGCACTTTATGACGATTGGCTATAAAGGGGTCTCGAGGAGGCAATAGCGCTCCTATAACAGTTACAAATGGCGGGAGCAGGACGCTTAAGTTTAATGCTTCCTCCGAAACGAGGTGATGCAAACCGAGATAAAATGATGATAAAACAAAGTGTTCAAAAGGGCGTATAAAGTAGGATACGAACGGTAGTTACACGACTGACTTTACGATTAAATGGGTGAAACAATTTAGTAGCTTCCGTTTTCATCTAAATTACACGGAGAGGCAATATAACTTTGCACACTTTGAGCAGAAACTATTAAGGAATGTTAGGGGAAATAACATAAATTACATGAAATATATTTAGGGACTTTAAGCCTCTTATTCGGATTTATCTTGTTGGAAACGTTCATCTCTGCTGCCAAAACGTGAATATTTAATGAAAAAAAAAAAAAAAAATTCAAGCATTCAGCAATTATGGATATCCGTTAACAAAAATTGGCTAACAACTCCGTGCTAAAAACTGTTCTGAAATGGGAGGTAAAAATTTTCCAACTGCAAACGTTGACTGAAGCATTATTCCAGACTGATTGAAAAGCAAACCATGACGAGACGAGTCCGCATAAACAAAGCTACACACACACACACATACACAGAGAGAGAGAGAGAGAGAGAGAGAGAGAGAGAGAGAGAGAGAGAGAGAGTACTTACAACTGTTCTGATCGATCGAATCTACCACATACAAACGGTAGGCCGTGTGTGTCGTGGGTGTTCATCCATCGCTGGTTATCGAAGAGTAAATTTAAATTTCTCCATGGACCAGCTATTACCTGAAATTTTAAAGCTTTGCCTTAGGCTTAACTTTCTTCTGTTTCAAAGCTGTATAATATTACTTTTACTGACAACTTATATAAGATGAAAAATAATAGATGTACAAAAATTGCAAAAATGATTACAGTGACACCTCCTCTACTTATTACTGAACTTGCATTAATTCTTGATCAAGCTCAACAATATAAAAAGGAAGGACATTTATTATTCCATCATTTCTTTCACTGTTAGTTTTCCAGGTACACACACACCCAACACGTCCGTGTAAATTTGAACTTTAACTTGATGAAACAAACCAATAAGACTAAAGCAAAGTCCAATAATCCCAAGTTAAATAGAAACGAATTATTCTCTTCTGACCACCAGCTTTCGGGGAAACATCTCCACCGCAGACCGGCCATCGTCAACTTGTCGAGGGAGGTTAGAAGGATAGGAACATAGATAGGCACTTAGATGGCGTAGTCTCTCTCTCTCTCTCTCTCTCTCTCTCTCTCTCTCTCTCTCTCTCTCTTAATTCATATTTGTTTTATATTCTATCGAGCTAAAACTTCTACATACTTTACGTTCTTGGCACAAATTATGTTTCACACAACCATAATCGGAATTTTAAAAAGTTTGAAAAGCATATGGTCAACTTTACCATTTAGTTCAATAAAAATAACAATCAGTCATTTCTAGTAGCTCTCCAAGAGGCATGTGTCATATACATGAATGTGTATATATATATATATATATATATATATATATATATATATATATATATACATACACATTCATGTATATGAAAACATGCCTCTTGGAGAGCTACTAGAAATAATTGATTGTTATTTTTATTAAAACTGAATTGTAAAGTTGATCATATGCTTTTCAAACGTTTAAATCCCGATTCTGGTTGTGTGAAACTTAATTGTGCCAAGAACGTAAGTGTGTATAAGTTATAGTATACACGAATAATAAACAGACTGTTAAGTATATTTCGTATATTTCGGAAGTAAACAAAGCATAGCTTTTCTACTGTTTACAAATGGGTTTTAGGTGTTGTGGCTCTTGCCTATAAATGTGACACATGATTTTCGCTTTGGCTTGTTTCGTATAAATGTATGCACGATGATATAATAATAATATTCCTTTAGCAATTCAGCAAAATTTATTTAAACCTTAAGATTCACCATTAAGATTACACTGCTTTCATTGCCACTACGTTGTGACCACCGCTCCTCCCTTCTACTCTCCCTTGACTCCCTTCTTATCGTCATCTTCCTTTACACAACTTTATCAAGGTTTTCTTTCACCTCGTTTCTGAGGATGAATTTAACGTCGTCGTCCTACTCCCACCATTTGCGACCAGTATACCAGACTACTGCTGCCTCTCCCTTGGAATTGAATTGCATATAGAATTTAGGCTAAAGGCCGAGCACTAGGACCTATGAGTACATTCAACGCTGGAACGGAAATTGAGAGTAAAAGGTTTGAAAGGAGTAACAGGAGGAAAACCTCGCTGTTGCACTACGAATCGATTGATAGGAGTGGGTGGAAAGTAGGAAGATAGGAAGAAAGAGAATATAAAAGGAGGTACAATAAAAGGGACGTAAGGGGTTGCAGCTGTAGGGACTGAAGGCCCGCTGCAAAATGTCCTCAAGTTATGCCTAAAGTGCACCGCATGAGATGCACTACGGCACTACCCGCCCACCCCTACGGGGAAGCTCTCTCTATGAGACTTCTTTATAGCCTATTATTAAAATGAGGCCTCACCTGACCTCATCTAGTGGTTTCTCCTTCAGGATTTTCAAGTTTGTGTGTACAGACAACTAGACACACAGCTTCTCACACACGCACAATAAACTATCTTCCGTGTAGGTAAAGGCATTAAAATTTTAATGAAATGTTAACAGAAATGCTGCCTAATAACAGGCCCAGTAATATATATTTTTTTCTTTTCACATTATTTAAGTATTCACAAAAATTAATATACTGTATAAAAAACCTAACTTAAATGTTGAAATTCCCAATCTAGTTAATTGCTATAAAACATTTCCCAATTCCGTTTATTTTTTAGGTAAACTAAGTTATGTTTATCTTTGTGTTACCTCAAACACTATCAAGATATTCAACGATATGTTACGTGTTGGCCGGCCTCTCTCTCTTTCTCTCTCTCTCTCTCTTCTCTCTCCTCCTCTCTGTGTGTGGTGTGTGTGTGTGTGTGTGTTTCAACCCTCAGGCGATACGCGCCTCAGCTATCTCTAACCTTCTTTGGGAAAAACGTAGTGTGTCGGCCATCTTTATTGGGACGTAGTGCTGACCCCGTTTGAGGCCTTTGGGGAAGCTTCATGGTGGCACTTAAGGTCTATTGAAGGCCATTATTGCAGAGGAGACAGGCACTATGGTCCGAGTTTAATAGGATTCACTCGGGGGAATTGCGGTGCGTCTGGTCTCGGCAATTGATTAAGACGATTGCGCTTCCTTCCCTGCCATCAAAACTCCAAATTTATGGACTTGTGGCATAAAGGAAGTTCATGGCTTGGCTTTCCGAACGATACACGGCATCTCTTTCACTCTAAGAAACGAATTTTTTGTCAAGTTCTTTTATCAGAGTTCTTTCATTACTGAAATTAGTTTCTAAGATGTCATAAATTCATCGTTATTCATATTGTAAATGGAAAGAAATGTTTCTTAACTTGAGTTTTTGTTGAATGAATAAATCATACGGACTCAGAATGCCTTGGAGACGCACCATGTGTTTGATTTCACGGTTAACGTCCAAAATTAACTTCATATTCATGATGCTGCACCGGACTGACTGCTAGATAAATCGATTGAATGAACGGTAAGTTAATGCCTTAAATTTAAACTTTTTTCATTTTCATGACGATCACGCTTGGAAATTAGTTTTATTTTATAGTTATTTTCGAGTCTGCTGACTGTGCTACTGGGATACTTCTGAATCTGAAAATTAATAAGAACAGTATGGAATGAAGGCCTGTTTCGTTCTCCGATGATATCATCATAGACAATTATTATGAAAGAGGATATGGAGAGCAATAGTAGCGGTTGCTATTCAAGTAGCAATAATGATAATAATAATAATAAAAAACAATCAATATAAGCCCTTTAATGATGCACATCTAAAAGCTCTTACATAAAAACGTATAACACGCACACTGCACAAACATAAGGTAAAAATATGACATAAGGTAAAAATATGACATCAGCCATAAATCACGTAAAATGTATTCGTACTCTGGCAAACAGGTGGGGTGGGGTGGGGTGGGGGCCCGCCGAATCGATGAGAAAAATTGGGATAGCATTGTAGACTTGATGATGGGTCTTGGCCGTCCGATATTTAGTCTTGCAAATCGTGAATACCGATTTTCTATGCTATAGTGGACGTCGATTCATCCTTGGGTTGAAGAGGACGTTATTGTGCCATCGATTTATTTAGCAACACACCGCCCCCCTCCCCCCCCCCCCCCAAAAAAAAAAAAAAAAAAAAAAAAAAAAAAAAAACAGGGAATAAATGAATACATAGATTGTCTTGTTACAATGAAGGAAACGAGTCAACTATGACAGAAAAACGACTGCCATTTTCTAATTCTAGGTATTGATTGATTGACTAATGGTCAATAAAGCTGGTATTGTAACATCTACTAGGTTACCAAGATCGAAAGAAAACTGCATTAGTAACTAAAACGAACAGTTTACAAGCAAAGTTCCATATATTATTCATATATATGTGTGTGTCTGTGTCTGTTAATACTCATACACTGTCTAGATATTAGGAAAATGCAGAAAAGAAGAAGGGCAAGAGGAAAAGGCGCAGAGAAGAGGAAGAAGGAGTCAGAAGAAAAGAGAGGCACCGCCTGTCGTCCACTGCCTGCTTCAAAGCACCGTCTCCTTCATCTCCCAGAGGCGAAAATGAGAGTGGAAACTAATCCGCGACGCTATTGATATGCTTCCCGAAATCAGCTTTTGATCTCGAACGGATCTTAAATGCGGTGAATGGAGGCTTGGCAAATAAAGGGATTAAGCGTCAATGCCTCACACACCGATGGAGACTTTCAAGTTTTAATCCTCTCGGCGCGATTCCCGACAACGTCCGTCCATTGTGTCGAAAACGCCGATGACTTATTTTTCTGAATTACCAGCTAAGAGGAGGCAGTTTGGTCTATTCATCAGTTCCAGGTTCAGTCAAGGATCTGTCGTTGAAGTTGTCTTCAATGATACAGGAAAGAATGAAATAATCAACTTTGTATACACCACAACTTACTTCTAGTTCTTGTGAATACTCAATATGTTATGTCAGGGTAATGGTGGAAGTCTTTTGTTTCCAATAATTCTTAATAGCGTAAACTGAAGTACCTTCAGGTAATGAATAGAGCTGTTAACACACAATACAATCAGTTTTTGCTCCAGTTTCAGAGAAGACGAGAGCGATATACGAATATAAGTGTTGCGAGTTACTTGGCAAAGGAGCGTCTGAATTTGAAATGAAATAGCGGCTAATTTTGCGAAATTTCGCACTCATGAAAATAACATAATAACAAGAATCACCCGTTAAAGTGTAGCAATATTTCGAAAACAGCAGCAGCAACAGTCAAAGGATGCAAAGAATACATAGGCCACTACTGAATTAAATCACTTAAAGGACTCAGTCGGCCAAGTATTTCTTCATACAATCTGATGGTGGATTTCATTCAGGTTTAACTCACAATAATAATGTATAGGATATTGACAGACAGCTAGATACAAAATTACACGGTTTAGTAAATAAAACTAGATAAATAAATAAAATAAAAACAAACCGATGTCTGATAAGTGTTTAAATGAAACATCTGTAGTTACGAGGAACTCAAAGATTAAACGATTTCTCAAACGGAACAACACAAAAATAATATTCACTAAGGAAAAGGAGCCCTCCTTTACTGAGACATTCACGGTATAAAGTTATTAACTGAACGAGTGACTGGATAAAAAGTTGAAATTGCAATCATGACGAAGAAAAAAAGATGTTCATTAGCGCTGATTTTAGCGGAAACTTTTCAAACTATTTCGTAGACCCGATATATCAGGGGAAAGGACTTCTCGAAAATTGAATTTCATCTCTCATTTTTTATTTACTTGTTTTCTTTCGTAATTGGGCTTCAATAATGAGATTCCAATATTTATATCGGCGCAAACGCAACTAGAAAACATCGCACATTCTTTCGAGCGTTTGGCTCTCTTCATTATCAATTCGGTAAACGTCAATATCTTTTCTCATAAGACGTTTTTATTCACTAAACAAATTTTTTTTAAATTTATAAACCAATACCATTACCTGTCAGAAGTACAGAAATGTTTTTTTTAACAAAATCCATTTACAAATATTGAAGTTTATCAACATACATTATTGTCTCATCTTATCAACAGTACATATTACTAAAACATGACGATAAAACGGAACGTAGAAAAAATATCATACACAAAAATACGATCTGCCCCTCAGATCACTATGAAAAAGCACTTTATCAAATGGTGCTCTGTAAAACATATTTGCTGAAATAAAATCCTCAGAAGTTAAATGCACTGACACTCAGGAGGCTATATCGAGAATATCTTTTTGAACTAACTGGCGCACCTCAACGATCTCCGCCGTGGGAGTCTATGTTTCGCGTTGAGTTAAAGATACAGGAATTTTAGGATATGATTTTTAAGATTTATTTATTACAATGAAGTAACAAATTTATAATGTGCATGGTAGACGTAAAGAACAATTATTTCTAATAAAATATACCTATTAATTTTAATTTTCGTTGGTGAAACAACGCGCTATTTGACCGCAGATTTCAGCACACGCCCCGAGTAAGCTGGAAGTCAGATTGCGCCTTGTTGTAATAACCTTGGCCCTAAAATCAAGTTGTTGGGACGTTTCTCGTGATGACAGATATCGGCGGAGGACGTCAGCCCAATACTGTAAAGCCTGGTTGGTAACTGGTAATCTCAGCTTTGTCTTTATGGTTGGTTACCTGTTTTCCATCAGTCCCTAATGGTGAAGGCACCGGGATGTAGAAGATTGAGAAGACAGAGGTTTTCAATTTGGCTGACCGAAGAGGATGGGAAAGTTTTTCATTTATCTTCAGTTCTAAGATATTGTCAGTTCCCTCGGCCAAGTGTTAGTTTTAACTACTGAGAATTATTAGTATAGCTTCAAGTCTATTAGACATGTTTCGGTAAGTTATGACTTACTAGTCTTATAGTCTTATGAGCTGTCAGAGAGAGAGAGAGAGAGAGAGAGAGAGAGAGAGAGAGAGAGAGAGAGAGAGAGAGAGAAGCTTTCATGAAACAATAATTTAGAGAATTTTGTAATGGAATCCATGGCCAATTATTATTGAGACTCCCACCTGTTAAAATAAGTTATTTATTCATCAATGAGCATTATGCACGAGGTTTCAATGACCGTACTTGCAAACAAATATGAAAGGTAATATTTCATTCATTAATATAGGTTGAAGACTGTTGATAGCTTTGGTAAGTTATCTGATATAACGCCATGCTCCTGCAGGTATTCAATTTAAAAGGCAGAAAAGGACAAAAACGAGATTTGCCAAACGAAACAAAGAAATTCCTCTTTAAGCAAAGTAACCTGGACTCCATATGGAGTCCATCTGTCGTGCGAGGACTGCGATGAGCTCTGGCAGGAGCAACAAGCTTGTTACCTGGGACTTTCACGGCCTCTGAATCCGAATAACGCGAAGGTGTTTGACGCTGCAACCAAGTGGTTTGGTTTGGGTCTTTGAACTGAAGCTGCTGTGCTTGGCTAAAATGTTCTGCAGTTCATTGTGTTTGTGCGTCTCTACATGTTTCATTTCTTGTGATGGTGCATGAGCTGTATTTAAATGTTTGTGCATGTATGTATGTGCCGCATTTCATTGAGTTTGTGCGCAAGTGTATGCAATGTATTTCATTATAGTTGTGCCTGAGTATATAAGTTACATTTCACCGTGTGTGTGTGTGTGTGTGTGTGTGTGTGTGTGAGAGAGAGAGAGAGAGAGAGAGAGAGAGAGAGAGAGAGAGAGAGATGAAATTTTTCTATCTAAAAATAAAAAGTAAAAAAATACCATCGACTCCATTTTCGTTCCAAAGAGATAATCCAATCATGTTCAGCATTCAGTCTGTAATGCACTTCGTTAAGAGTCATCTGTTCAACATCCGGTGTTGACAAATAACGTCGTTACGATGATTTTTCAAAAGATCTTTTAATATATCCTCTTTTGTAGACTGCGGCAATCGAGGATATTCGATCATCGAATATAAAATAAAAGTGAAATAAGCCGTCCTGACGAGGCAATTAATTAAGGGCATCCGGTTTGATGTTTGTATCTTAATGGCAGGTGCGGGCTCACAGAAGTGTTTGTTCAACTGCATCAGAGAGAGAGAAAAAAGAGAGAGAGAGAGAGAGGAGAGAGAAGGGGGAGGGGGGGGGGTCATTGTATGATTTCGACTATAAAGAAAACATCGCACAAATAGCGCGAACTCAGCGAGCATACAATCATAAAATTATTTGTTGAAGAATTCCCCTAAAGACGTGAGCAATTAATCACGAACCATCGGAATAAAGCAATATTATGAACGCATGCATATTCCATCCTTTACTTGGCATGAAAAAGAAAACATCCAATTAAAAAGACAGTTGCGACCAAAATTGTGATAAAAATACAGCGGCCATATGGCTCCATAAAACCGATGCACTGCGAAATTCCCGTTACGAAATCGTTAACTGGACAAAAGATCGATAAAGGGCCAAAATTGGAATGGCGAGAGTAAATAAAATTTCATTAGCACTGATTCAACACATAATTTTATACACCCAAGTATCATTTATGGAAGATATTTTCTAGAGCTTTCTTTTAATTTTGCTGTAAGAAAATAACTACGGATATGAGAGAGATGCAGCAATATTATTCCATACCGTTCACCGTATTAAATGCATAGGGCTTGTCCAGCCACTTGCTTTGTGTAGATTTTTCTCCAAAGAATACCATAATATATATGATATATATCTATATATATATATGATATATATATAATATATCTATATATAATATATGTATATAGATATATATATATATATATATATATATATATATATATACTGAATCACAAAAATATGGAACGTGATGAATATATATATATATATATATAATATATATATATATCTATATATATATATATTATATATATAAAGACAAATGCCACGAGGGATAGAGAAAATTTTGAATGGTGTTAGGTCTTTCGACCTAGTGTCCTTTACTCAGCAGACTCAAGAACCGTAAGTCGAAAGGCCTAGCACCACTCCATTGTTTCTCTTACTTTCGTGGCATTTGTCTCTCTATCTATTTATCTATCTGTGTATCTATCTATCCATATATATAAAATGTATGATTATAATCAGTTTAGCACGTGTTTCATTTATCACACATATCCAGAGGTGAAAAATAAGAGGCGGGGTTTAGGTCCTGACCGGTTTCGACTTTATTTCCAAGCCACTGACGAAGGACTGATACATAGTATTAGAAGTCACAAATACATATACTACAAAGACAGTACTGACGAACGGACAAACCATTTGAGACTGCAGTGTCCCTTGAGAATTTATTGTAAATTTTAGCCAGATGATCTTTGAAAGCCACTCCTACCTTGGCACCTGCCTGTGGGTGGATCTACAGTCTCAAACGGTTGTATATATATTCGTCGGTACTGTCTCTGTAGCATATATATACGTATATATATATATATATATATATATATATATATATATATATATATATATATCTATTATATATTTGCCAATGTATGTATGTATGTATGTATGATTGGTATGGGCGCCCAGGCCTTCAGGTAAGAGATAGTGATTGTTGGAGAGAGAAAGAGAGAGTAATAGAAAGGAAAGAGAGAGAGAGAGAGAGAGAGAGAGAGAGAGAGAGAGAGAGAGAGAGAGAGAGAGAGGTAGGAAGAGAGAGAGTTGAGGGGGTGTTAGGTAGGAGAAAGATGGAAAAAGTGAGAGAGGGAGAGAGAGACAGACAGACAGAGAAGAGCAGTTGTTTGGAGACAGAGAGACAGAGAGTTGGTATTAGTGGGAAGAAAGAGTGAAAGAGACAGTGATGGTTGGAGACAGAAAGAGAGTCAGAGAAAGGAGCTTTCTCTTTTCTTTCTTTTCCATTTCAGTTTCAAGCGCCTTCAGTTCCCAGTCAGGTTGGCTTTTGCCATGACTATCAATAAAGTCCAGGGACAGTCTCTCAGAATGGCTGCCATCAACTTGGAGCAACCTTGCTTTTCTCACGGGCAGCTTTATGTGGCGTGCTCAAGAGTGGGCCCTCCGGAACGCCTGGTCATTTTGTCACAGGTGGCAAAAAAAAAGAACATAGTCTACCAAAAGGCTCTCCGGTGAATTGGAATCTCTCTGCCAACACCAAGAAATTTTTTTTCCATATATGTTTATGATGCTTTATTTTGATATTGTTTGTTTTGTCAGATTTGTATTCCTCACAATTCAGGTAGTGGTATACTGTATTCAAACTATGCTCTGGGTTACACGGACCAATCCAGCTAGTATGTATATATATATATATATATATATATATATATATATATATATATATATTTGTGACTTCTAATACTATGTATCAGTCCTTCGTCAATGGCTGGAAATAAAGTCGAAACCGGTCAAGACCTACACCCGCCTCTTATTTTTCATCTGTGGACATATGTGAATATAATATATATATATATATATATATATATATATATATATATGTGTGTGTGTGTGTGTGTGTGTGTGTGTGTGTGTGTATACACAAACACGCTAGTTCGCGAAGTTCTCTACACCATCAATAAAATGACCCTTCCCAGTTCCATACGTATATCTTTTTTCATATTCAAAAAGCCTGTCTATAATGGAAAGATGACTCATTTATCTGACTTGTCTGTTTTAATATCTTAACCACATAAAATCACCGAACGTGCATTCTAAGTCATCAATGTATATCTACTTTAAAATAAAATTAAAAGTATTCCATGTTAGAAGAGTAACGAAATAAAAGACTTCTAACACAAAAAATGTCAGTTTCATCTTTTTTATATATATGAATGCGGTCAGTTGGTTGTTGAGGTCCAGCGATTATCCTATGTTGTATCGGAAAGCTTGTTAGTCGTGAGCCCCATGGCGCGTGAATCCGAAACACAGAATAGTGTTTGGAACCCCACAAAATAGAATGGAATCCAAAAAACATTGTTATTTTGTTGCAGTATGTATTTTATATTTCTGAGAGAGAGAGAGAGAGAGAGAGAGAGAGAGAGAGAGAGAGAGAGAGAGTATTCACACTCCTTATTTTTTTTTATTTATACAAATATAGTTTTAGTCTTTAACCTTGTTATTATAATTCAAATTCTCATCACAAGTTAGAGATTTGTAGGAAATTTCAACTGGATGCAAAAGAAACTTAATTATGACGGCCAGCCTACTTTAAACACAAGAAAACTGGGTAAATTGGTACCATTATGACCCATTCGATACCAATAATCCTTTTTCCCTTTTCACGTTTAGAACTAATTAATACAGGACCCAGACACTTAAAATGCTGTAAAATAAAGATGAAAATAAGTGCATTTTCAATTATTTTACCGATATATCACTCAAGACCCTTTAGGACTATAATATTGCTAAAACCCGTACATCAAAATCAAAGCCAATGGAAAGATTTTTTTTTCTTTTCTCGAGGATCCAGTTTCCATTTGAAGCGATCACTCAGCGAATCAACGAGCTCATATATAAATACTCTGTAAATTACCTTTGATATGAAATACCTGTTGCTTTTATTACATTTTCATATTATATATATATATATATATATATATATATATATATATATATATATATATATATGTATTACATCTATAATTGCGGTGTCCAAATGTTATAATTTTAGGCCAAGCATCTTTTTGCCAGTAATAATGTAGTATTCGAATTCTTTTAAAGCATCTCTCTCTCTCTCTCTCTCTCTCTCTCTCTCTATGCGCGCGTGTGTGTGTGTTTATGAGAGTTAAGTTGCCGTGTAAAATAAACATTTATGGTTTGCGGAATAAAATTCTCAAATTTTCACTGCGATACGAGTATATACAATTTGCCCTGGTTTTGAAACGAGAACTGCTTATGGCACATAAATTCTACGACTTGTAAGAAAACTATCATTATTACGCAGTAATCTATGTATTACTTTTTCAACAATATATATATATACATATATATAGATGTGTATATATACATATATATATATATATACATATATATATATATACATATATATATATATATATGTATATATATATATATATATATATAGATATATATATATATATATATAACTTTTTCGTCCCGATGTGAATAATTGCGGCTATAGTTTCATTTAAAATTATATACATATATATATATATATATATATATATATATATATATATATATATATATATAAGTAAGTATATATATATACATACATACATAAATAAATACACACACACATATATATGTATACATCGAGCTACAAATCTTTTAATATCTACTTTGCTTTACCTCAGAATTATATTTTCATATATGTTAACCAAAGGGGAATTTTTTAGTCGATAAGAAATTCGTCGGCTCATGGGCGCGAACCATCAAACCAACAAATTAGGACGCACAGTGAAGCGTTAGACCACACAGACACCGCAAAAGGATATATGTTTATGGCGCCTCTCAACTACAAAATACTTGTCACCCGCAAGTATTCGTTGTTTTGAAATCGACTAAAAAAATTCCTCTTCACTTAACATATATGAAAATATATTAATTACGAGGTAGAGCGAATTGGATATTAAAGGACATTTGTAGCTCGATGTATGTACATGAATCACGGTAATGTGATATGACTCATATAATGAATACGTGCAGATAAAAGCACTACAACGTTACCGGTGTCGAGGTGGGTTGATGCCAACTCCAAAACAACGAATACCTGCAGGCGACAGGGTTTTATAGTTGAGAGGCGGCATAAACTTATATCCTCTAGCGGTGGCTGTGGTCTAAGGCTTCACTGTGCGTCCTAAATTTGCTGGTTCGATGGCTCGGGCCCATGAGCCGACGAATTTCTTATTGACTAAAAAATTCCCCTTCGGTTAACAAATATGAAAATATATTAATTCCGTGGTAGAGTGAATCAGATATTAGAGGACATTTGTAGCTCGATGTATGTATATGAATCACGGTAATGCGGTATGACTCATATATAAGTGTCATAAATAAAGACTGATAATATGTTTCGTTTTGACATTTCTTGGAATGTGAAGACTGATCACTTTTAACTTCCCATGGAGACAGAGTCCGAAGAGACGACCTAAGAAAGCTGATAAATCATTTCTGGGATGGTATGATGTTAAAGATGCTTACTTAAGCGGGCCAATGTTCATTCTGTGGGTATGTGAGTTCATGAGGGCTTGTTCAAGGTGCCTTTGAAAACTGGCTGCAACCAGTTACTGAAGAGTGTGAATTCGTCTGTACGTGTACTAACTATGTCCGTTGATAACGGCTTGGTTTAGCCGAAAACTGGGGAGACGGCTACGGGAGAAAAGGCAGAATGCTGGGATAGCTCTGCGAAAGTCTATTTATTAAAGTGTGTGAAGTTCCAGGCTGCAATGGGTGAGTTATCATACTTTAGCCAAAGGGATGGCTTGTTGTCTGTTTGACATTTTGTAAAGATGTTCCATTTCATTTAATCTTTTGACTTTGTCTTTACAATTGTGTGCTCACTAGTGTGTTCTCCTGTCTTTTAAACAGGCGGTTCTAGTGAGGGGACAGAGTGTTCTAGTGAGGGGACCAAGTGTCCTAGTGAGGGGACAGAGTGTCCTAGTGAGGGGACTGTATTTTGGAGAAGAGATAATTGTTGTGACTAATTACTGATTAAGACATTTAAATACCGATGGGTTCTCATGTAGTTGGTGTTGTCGGGAGACGTTGAACTATTATCTTTCCATTGTTGATCCTGTAAGAACTTGAGTTATTCAACTAGTACTTTACTTTGAATAAAACATTATATTTTTTGTAACTCCGACTCTAATTTAATGACCTGATGAATGGAGAGAGAGAGAGAGAGAGAGAGAGAGAGAGAGAGAGAGAGAGAGAGGGGGGGGGACTTTTGCCAGTGATCGCTTTGAGAGAGAGAGAGAGAGGTTGAGAGAGAGAAAGAGAGAGACTGAGGGTTATCAGTTCGCCTAACGCTCAGGCTTAACGCATACCAAAATATTAAATACCAGGGAGGCGACGCCCTTCGCGGGTATTAGTTTGGTGGCAGCGGATAGGTAATAGTTTGGTGGCAGGCGGTTTAAGAGGCTTTTTATATATTTTATAAGCTGTAGGTATGCTAACGAAGAGACTAGTGACCAGTTAGACATAGATGTTTTTTTTTTGGTAGGAAAAGGGGTTATAATCACGTCACAGGCATAATAGTTTGGTGGCTTAGCGGTGTTTGAACGAAAAAGCCTTTTGTTAGATTAGTATGATTTTGAGAATGCATTGTATTTCAGTTAATAACTTGTGGGGGTTAAGATGTGTCCATCTAGTGGTAGTACTGAGCAAAGACAATTGAACTAGAGTCATCAAATTTGCCCACGGTGATGCCTCGAGGGGTTGGCCACATTCAGTTAGAGCTGAGACTTTGTGAGTGCATTCCCGAGACGTCTGCGTGTGTGTGAATGATCGTGTTTGCATTGTGCCGACGGGATTAGCGTGCTTTGCGGTCGGGTTTTCTTTCATTATGAAGCAGTGAGTGTTACAATGTCCCTTTTGAGTCCTGGGGGTTGTTTTTGAATCATTTTGTGAATTGTGGGACTGGTTAGGAATACCACATTTTTTTCCCATAGTAGCAGAAAGGGATGTTTTTTTTTTATTGGCACATGTTTAGAAGAGACGTATTCGTCTTTGTGTTGATATGTACGTGTGTATGAAAGGTTTTCATACGTGCAAAACTGTGCTTGAATTGCATTTTTTGCTTGGACAAAGAGCGCCCACTCGTTCTTACGCGCTCAGCACATTTCTGCTAACCGACGCACAGGGGTATTGCAATGGGGAAGGCGAGTAGTGGTCTGCCTCGGCGGGGGCCGGGTACTCAAACACTGTTCAGGGGGGGGTGTTCTAATGCTCAGAGGAGGGTAAAACTTTTTTTTTTTTAGTGGGGGGGTGAACTCCTTTTTTTTTTTCTTTGTGTCGGGGTATTGGGGAAAGAATTTGCCCTTGATAATGAATTTCCAATGCCAGGACATCAGCTGATAATGATTGGTTGATGATGTGAGATGCCCAAAGGGTTTTTTTTAGAAAGAGATTTTCTTTCTCTTGAGTGAAGAGAAAAGGAAATGAAATGCATATGGGATGAGGGTTAAGTTTTCCTTATGCTTTGGAAGGCACAATTATAATAGGGACACAGAGATTATTATTTTTTTTATTGTGTTGGAGAGATTACTTTAAAATGGTGCTGTGTGGTGATGGGTGGTGATGACTGATGTTGTCAGTTGGTGATGCCCTGTGGTGCTGACTGGTGATGAGTGATGACTGATGATGATTGATGATGATACCCGGGAGTGGTAATGGGGTTGTATGTGCCTGGTGGTGGATGGGTGCCTCGTGTTGTATTTGGTGTATACTGGGGGAATGGCAATATTAATGCCCTTACTTGGGATATTTGCAGGAGAATTATTACTATGGGGAATTCTTATTATCATTATTACTTGAGATATTTTATGGAGATGTACTTAAGTAGAATTACCATTACTTGAGACATATTTTATGAGAGATTTGAGATATTTCATGGAAGATTATTTTATAATTATTACAGATAATTATATTATGGAGAATTATTACAATGAATCATGGGAGAAGTTTTGTAGTTAATTATTTATTGAGTTTTTGTGAATTTGGAGAATATGTCAGTAATTCATGGGTGATGAATCTGGCTGAATCTTGGTGAATTGTGCTGAATTTTGCTGAATCTTTAGTGAATTTTGTGCAGATTTTTGGTGAATGGGCAAGCTTTAACAATGGTGATTTTTTTTATACTAATACTGGTGATTTTGATGATAGCAATTTTGGTGATACTGCTGATAATGATACTTCTGATACTGGTGATTTTTTTTTATATACTAACGTGGGTGCTGTAATGCTATGAAGGGTAGTGAAATTTTTTTTTTTTTTTTTGTTTTTTCATTTGGGAGGAACTAACGACACATTTTTTGTTGTTGTTTTTCTTTTTTTATGAGTTCAGCAGATAATTGCTTGACATATACGTGAGTCATGGGGATAGTTAACAGTGCCGTTGATTTTTCTTTTCTCCTTTTTTAGATGTTAGCCATCGCTGACACAAGTTTTTGTTATCATGGGTGAATTTGAATTTTTTTTTTTCTCTCCAGTTTGTGAGAATTTTTTAATGTCTCAGTTCGTGAATTAGAGTCATTGCTCGGGAATGTAATGTGTTTATGTTTTCAGCTGTTTGATGCTGCAAAGAGATTTATGGGAGAATTTTTGCATTTTTTTGAATGCATACGTAATGGCACTACATTTTTCTTTCTGGATATTTATGTTCCAGAAGTTGTGGGGTTTCTTGCACAATACCTTTGTTGTATTTGTGACAATTTTGCCAGAGATAGGAAACTTGGCTAAGTGTCTAGTGGGTTATGTCGTAGTGCACATGGAGAAATCTTTGCTTAGACACTGAATTTGGAGTTTTGTTATAATGAGTTGTGGCACATTGGTGATTTTTTCCAGAATTTCTTGAGCAATTTTTATTTGCCGAGTTTTTGGCTTTTTCAGCAGTTATGCTAAGGAGAGAGTTTATAGTTTTTGACTATAACATTGCGTTATTCTCTGGAGTATTGGAGGTATATTATTTTGGAGATATAATTTGAGATATAATATATTGGAGATATATTTTTGGCCATTTTATATTTGCCTATGGTGGTGAGAGCTATGTTTAGCTCAATTATTTTGCAGCCACCTTTGTTGCAAATGGAGACACTTTTGAGGAGATATATGGGCAATATTTGTGAGTGTGTCAGCACCTTCTTTCTCAATGGCGCTCCAACTTGCAGGCCTAATTAGATTGCCCTTTCTCCTGATTCCTTTTCATTCTCTTCTTCCATTTTTTCTCACCTTTTCTACTTTTACATTAGCTTCTCTCGAAATCTCAATTCTATAGAAGGCATAACTCGGAAAATCGGAGAAGCCTTATTTAATAACCTCAGCTCGAAGGTAGAGCGATACTGGAGTGGCGAGGCAAAGGGGCAGTAGCAAAAGCGTTTCTTAAAGAACTTCATCTTGTGGGCATACACAACTTTACTCTTGAACTTATACTAGTTACGCCGATACTCAGGAAGGACTGAATGGGGCTCCGATCTTTGGGATGAAATTACAAGCATATGCAAACGCACATATTCATATATGCACAGATTCATAATTTACACGACTAGAAAACAATGTTCAAGATAAATGTAACCACGAGCATCGCTCTGAAAAGCGGGTATATGCATCAACAGGTGCATTTTAGTGTCAAAATGCGTAGACAAACATACGAATTGCGTACATCAAGATATCAATAAATACATGTTTACAGAGAATCGTCAAGGACTCTAATATTTCCTTTCCAGAACGCGTTACTTCATATGAATATAATCTTAATTAGTCGGCATTATAACCGCTGCATTTACTGAGTATCAAAGGGATTGGGCACTAACTAATGATAACATCATTGCAAAAGGGAGTCCAGTTTCATTATGAATAGCCTGTTTGTGGACACAGGGGAGACAGTGTAACATTAATTATGTATTTTCACTATTATTACAATAAAATATGGAAAATACGGCGACTAATGCCAGCTCGTTTATATACAGATATTAAATTTAGAAGCCCCGTTGTACCAAACGTTTTCATTAAGTCTAATGCCTTTCTTGTTGTGTCGAAATTAACATTTAACATATGATTTTAATCAAACGCTGTGAATCAGGTTTATGTTTTCAACCGAAGTAGTTTTTATCTGTCTGCTTGACCTAAGTAATTACAAAAAGCAACAGACAAGAAATAATAAGAATGTTCTGGCTACTCAGACGATCAATAGTAATAGGATTTAATTCGAACTGAAACAGACTTCAGGAGACAAGGCCACAACTCATTTTGGGAACGGCTACAGGAACCCATTTTCACTACTTATTGTTGTTGTTGTTGTTGTTGTGTTGAGGTGGGGGGTGGGAAAGCCTAAACAAGGTCTAAAAAAGGTGCTTCACATTGAATTAAAGATACAGGAATTTCAGGATACGAAATTTATGATTTATTTCTTAGAATGAAAATGTAAAAAATAAATCATGTGCATGTTAAACAGTGCACAGAAAAATGGTTTCAAATAAAATATAACGTATTTATATTAATTTTCGTTGGTGAAACAACGCTCTATTTGACAGTAGATTCTAGTACACGGCTCGAGTAAGCTGGCGCCCGGATCACGCCTTGTTTTCGTTTGGTTAAACTTTGGAATGGTGCCTGATTTTCCTCGTGAAAGATGACCATAAGAAGGCCTAACATTTGACTGAAATATGGGATGAGGACCAGAATCTTAGATCCATAGACAAATTGTGTCTTTATATAAGACCAATATGTTATTTAGACGAAATTATGGGATATGTTCCAACGATAACAAAATTAATGATTCAGGTTTGGTTAGTATATTCTTCTGTTTATATCAGCCAAGTATAATAATACTATAGTGCTTTCTTAACTGCTTTCTTGAGTACTGGGATATAAATAGCTCTGCTGTCCAGAATCTCAGTCATACGCCAGATGCTAAAGTTATAACTGCAATTAAATTATCTTCATTTTTCATGTAAACAACCATCTAGTCCCACTATTCCCTTCCTCGGCCACCCATCCCTACATCCATATTCCACGAGCACAATCAGGACAGTTCAGTTCATGAGCGTAACGAAACCAGTACAGAACTGGGAAGGGGATAAGGTGATCGCGTCTGGCACGGTATAGCTTTGCATAATGGGATTTTGGACATTTGTAAAGGTATATGAATGGGAATATTTCACTTTTACAACTGATTATTTCACAGTAAGAGTGAAATGAGAGGAAACAATAGTAAGAAAGAGGGAAAGGGAAGCCTCAGGGAGTCTGTGAGTGTGAGAGGGTGACTGCTGTCTGTGTCTGTCTGGATAGCTTGGAGACTTTTGATTGAATAATACCACCAAGGCCCCCATAAGGGGGTAGTGCCGTCAGTGGGCCTCATGCGGTGCACTGTAGGTATTACTTAAGGCTCTTTGCAGCGTGCTTTCGGCCCCTAGCTGCAACCACTTTCGTTCCTTTTGCTGTACCTCCTTTCATATTCTCTTCATCTTACTTTCCACCGCCTCCTAACACTTGATTCATGGTGCAACTGCGAAGGTTTTCCTCCTGTTACACCTTTCAAACCTTTAACTGTCCATTTCCGTCTCAGCGCTGAATGACCTTATAGGTCCCATTGCTTGGCCTTTGGCCTAAATTCTATATTCAATTCAACTCATTACCACCAAGTCTTGTTGACATTTATTCTGACAGGAGCTAGTTTATTATAGGTATTTTAACATAAGAAGGAGGTAATAAAAAGACCCTGCTATAATGTCAGCTAACGACTGGTAATGATGGTTGGTGGCTGTAATTTTGAGAAATGAAGGTAGAACTTTGGAAAGTAAACAGAACAACCATAAAGCAACCATAAACCTACCAGTCGAGTTTGAAAATATGGTGAGAGTAGCATTACGATGGAGGATAATAAAATTGATATTGACATCTAAAATACTTTGTGAAAAAGCTGTTATCGTCGAGGTTACTCTGATCAACCTCTTTCGGGGAAAGGATTCGATGTGGCAAAGGTATTAGTCCCAACCGAGGCTTACAGACAGGGAAATGTGAGTACTCGATGCTTTTCCTGGTCATTGTAGAAAGTCGCTTTCAGAGAAGCGACAGGGAAGAACATTTGGACAAATATCTCCGACATGAAATAAAAGAAATAAAAATATTACAAATAAAAATATAAAAAAATACCTACGAAGTATGATTAAAATATTGACGGCTTCATAGTAATAGCAAACGCAGAGAAAATTGAGTCTAAAGCAAATTGAAAATATGACTGCTATATTGGCTTTCCCGATTTATATCACCCATGTTTACTACTAAAATCGATAGCATGAAACAGACTGTTCTTGTACTCAGTAACGCAAACAAATTCAGAACAAGCGAAGGAACAAATGGGGCCATTATCCGGCAATCACCGGAAAACGACCTAAATGAGAAGAGGCGTCTTGGATTTAGTGCTCCAGGAAGAAGAGGATCAAAGGAGCTTTGGGTGATGCAGTTAGTGCTTACACTTAAATGTCTGACCGTAAAGTGGATGCTTCGCATTTCCAAAAGAAAAACACACTCACATGTAAACACACAAACATACGTACCCAAAGAGTCAAAAGAGCGCGAGGTAGGCAATTTACGAGGAAAAAATAAGTGGAGACTGTTCTACGAGAGAGAGAGAGAGAGAGAGAGAGAGAGAGAGAGAGAGAGAGAGAGAGAGAGTTACAAGGATTAGGATGTCTCGAAGACTTATCAGTACATCCAAGGAGACATCAAGTGATCACTTATCTCTGGGAGCAGGTTGTACAATTCATTCACAGAGAGAGAGAGAGAGAGAAAGAGAGAGAGAGAGATACAAGGAGTTACAAGGATTTGAATGTCTCAAAGACTTGTTGGTCCATCCGAGGAGACGCCGTGAGAGAGAGAGAGAGAGAGAGAGAGAGAGAGAGAGAGAGATTCCATCGCACCAAAACCACCTAAATGATTACCCTCGAATGCGAATCCAGACTGGATTCAATCCTTTGGTGGCCTTCCCTCACTCCCTGAAGTGTCATTTACCTCTGTATCTCGTTTCAGTCAAAAGCCTTTTTCGTTCCATTTTGGTTTTGTCCTCCTGTTCGGTCTCTTGTCATCCAATAACCTCTGTCCCACGATTCAATATCCACTGACCTATATTCGATATCTGCTTCACATTAACCTGTTCTGATATCCTATGTCCCACTGACATCTATCGCCGGATTCTGTATCCTACTGACCTCTGCCCCGTTCTCCAATAAACCACTGACCTCTATTCCGGTTTCCTACATACCAGTGACCTTTGTCCCAGGATCCTGTGTCCCAATAACCTCTCTTCCTATTCCCTATATCCCAGTCACTTTTGTTTCTAGTTCCTTTACATCAATGACCTCTGATCTGTTACCTGTGAAATAATTACCTCTGTCCAAGGATCCTGTGACTCAATATCCTCTGTTTCGATTTACCAGGTCCCAATGACCTCTGTTCCTATTTCCAACTCCCTAGGGACTTTTATCCACGGTTCCTGTATCCCAATGACCTCTATTCTGTATCCTGTATACCAATTACCTCTGTTCCGGTTCTGTATCCTAAATAATTTCACCCCCGTTTTCTGTACCCCAATGACCTCTTTTCCTGTTTCCCGTATGCCAATTTCCTCTGTCGCGGAATCCTTTATCCCAAAAATGACCTCTGTCCCAGTTCTCTATATCACAATGACTTTGTCCCGTGACCAACATAACGTCACAGATTTCAACTCTCTCTCTCTCTCTCTCTCTCTCTCTCTCTCTCTCTCTCTCTCTCTCTCTCTGACTTCTACCTGTTCAACGAGTAACAAAGTAAAAGGGGTGTCACTTGCATTCCGCTCATATCGAGACCTTGTTCAGAATTGGCTGCTTGAACTTCAAGAGTTTTTAGGTGCCGGAAAAAAAATAAATACGTTATAGCACGCCATGAATTTGGCATTTTAGAAAGAGATAAAAACATAAAAAAAAATTTAAATGAAGTAGTAACCTGAAATGTAAGTGCGTCTAAAAAAACACCACACATTTCTTTATAATAATAATAATAATAATAATAATAATTAATAAATAATAATAATAATAAAATAATAATAATAATAATAAAATAACTAATAATTTCCTTTGCTTAATTTCCTTTGCTTAAATTTATTTGTTTTCTGATATGAGGTTCAGAAACGGATATAAAAATTGCAGAAAAATTAATTTAAATTTAAAACAATTTGTTCATTACTATATTTTTATTTAAATATGATATTTACAGTTACCTGTGAAAGTTTAGAAGCAAAATGTTCTAAAAAAAACAATAACAATGTAATTTAAACAAAGAGGTAAAGTAAAAATGGAATTAGGGTAGTATCTTAAATTATGAACCAGGAGAAAATGATAATGTTAGTTTAGGCATATATGAAAAAAAAAAAGTTAACGAGGAACCACAGAAGAAAAAGGTGGGCAAAAAAGTGCGATAATGGTCTCATCCCGCATAATACCAGCTCCAAACTAAGTGACTTAATTTGCATATTAATTGAAATACGTCCTCAGGTAAATACAGAGACGTTAATTAGGAACATATCACACGCGCGAGTGAAACATCGGAGTGTGTGTGAACTCAAGAGACTAATTCACAACGATCATTGCGACCTTCCGTTTGAAGACCGTGACCTTTAGCGAAACCAACCATCGACTTTAGGGATATAGTGACGGAGGAATTTGTTCAGTTGGAAATCATTCGACTCTTAGAAAGATGAATAATCAGTTTAACTATAATTCTAATGGTGAAATGTGACCAAATCAGTCTTTACATAAAAACCTTAAAAAAGGTGCTTCCTCAATTCATTTTTTGCTTTTTTCACGATTCGTCTCAGAATGTCAAAAAGATATTAAATACCTGGAATATACATATTATATCTGAAAGACATGAGTCACTGTAAGTCTGACATCCATTTGCAGGCGTCCGCCCGTTCCGTTATAATAAACCTTTGTAAAATGAATGTCGAAATCGTTCCGATCTTATAACAGTAAGTTATATTTATTATTGGACAATATGCCCTCTCTCTCTCTCTCTCTCTCTCTCTCTCTCTCTCTCTCTCTCTCTGTGTGTGTGTGTGTGTGTGTGTGTGTGTGTGTGTGTGTCTGGAGGTGATCTAAATCATCCAACCCAGCATCCCACATTTCGTTGACACGCAAGAACCATACATTCCTATTTATAGAACTGAGAATGGAATTAGCCCTGACGGGTTTCATTCCATTCGGCAAATTTATGGCTGGATGTTCTCTCCTTGCTGTTGTTGCTTGTCCTTCAAACTCTCCGGGATTGTGATGCTGCTGTTCCAACACACTTATTGTTTCTACGTCGGTTTCCGCTGTTGCCATTCTGTTGCTACTGTTTTTACATTGGGAAAGGCTTCATTGCTATCTATACTATGAGATTTCCACGCTGCGATTACTTATCGTGTGTATTTTCCAAACCTGCTGGCGCTGTTTCTATTTGCTGCGTTTATGTCATTATTTCTTTGTTTCACTGTACTGCTATTGATAATACTCCATTCTCTACAATCCTTTGTCCTCTGCCTATACATCAGTTTCTCTCAATCACGCACACATACACAATAACACACTCATCAAGGCAAAAAGATGGTTACTACAATGATGACTCATTGTCACCGTGAAGATGAGAGAGAGAGAGAGAGACGAGATGACGGAAGAGAGAGAGAGAGAGAGAGAGAGAGAGAGAATCAAACAATGTCGATTGTATTGAAATAAAATCACGTTTATATCAAGAAAAGTGATAAGATGCATAGTTAAAATCATTTTAATTTCAACTTTATTATAGCGATAGGAGGCACAGTTAAAATCACTTTAATTTTAACTTGAATATCTAAAGTTTCCACAAAAGAAAGCTCTATCCTCAAAGGCTCGAGCTGAAAAACTTCAGCTAAAGCAACATTAGCTTAAACGGCCTCTGCGTCGACAGTATGATTATCTAGCACGAAGAGGATCATCCAAATGCTAAACAGCTAAAAAAAAATATATAATCCAATGATGGTCGATGATATTAAACAAGTAAAATATGCGCCGAAGAAACTTCGGCGCAACCAACTTTTCTGTACAGCGAATAATGCTGTATGGTACTCTTAGACACCGGTCATGAAACTCTCAGCTGCAAGCCATTAAGCTTTCAGCCACGGCTAAGTGGTGGCCTGTGTTGTTGCCATCTATAGTTTTGATAACGCACGATCATGGCTAACTTTAACCTTAAAGAAAATAAAAACTACTGAGGCTAGAGGGCTGCAATTTGGTATGTTTGATGATTGGAGGTTGGATGATCAACAAACCAATTTGCAACATCTCTAGCCTAAGTCGTTTTCAAGATCTGACAGCGGACAGAAAAAGTGTGGACGGACAGACACACAGACATCTCAACAGTTTTCTTTCACAGAAAACTAAAATTAGGTGGAGCTGAAGTTGCACAGGGTAAGTAAGATAATAAAATAAGAATGACCTAGGAAATTTAACAAGTGAAAACAAAGAGAGAAACGCTGACGAAAAAGTAAAGGAAAGTTATGACAATGAATGTCGATATAGAGGTAAAAATCTGAAGTTGTAAAAACTGCAGAAATAATTATGAGGGGAAAATAGAGAAAGTCGACTAAGACAAAGAGATCAAAAATGGAAATAAGAAAAAAGGAAATCAAACATCATGCAATTAAAAAGGGTAGATAAAACAAAGGATGAAAAATAAGCCAATAGCTTTAGATTAAACAAAAATGCGACCAACAAGAGACCAAAATGAAAATGAATGGAGAAGTAATGAGTAAAAATCAAAGACAAATGGATGAAGAGAAAGTAATGGATGAATAAGTCATAAAAGTATAGAATACAATCCTCATTTCCGGCACTTTCTTATTTGGCGTAAAGTCACCGCTTAACGAAATGAATGTGAGTAAGTTCTCAAATGTTCATCTCAGCCCAGGGTTTGGACCCATGGTAGTTGACTCACACCCGGATACATCATTCGCCGCTAAGGTCATTAACGGTACGATGGATTTTTCTTTTTTTAGGAAACTCGCAAAATCGTATTAGTCTCCTCTTTGGCCGATCTATGCAAGCATCTCGCTCGTGAGGTCAGGTCGCTAATGTAAGCGGGAAAATATGCTGTTTACTTAATGAAAAGGATCATGAGCTCTCTCTCTCTCTCTCTCTCTCTCTCTCTCTCTTCTCTCTCTTTTTGCGTCGATTTATTTTTTCATGACTGAAATGTCCTTTTATCCACATAATGGAAAAATGTTGTCGGGATTTTCAGAGCTTAATGCCACGTCCTACAGAGGATCAAAGTGTTCCTTCAAAATATTTTGCCGTTAAGAACAATAAGAATCTCTATGAAAAGATTCCTAATCTTTATGAAAGGGCGTTTTAAAGCTGGTTTTCTATATGGATTTCCCATTAATTTAAAACTGTTTGGCTGTTTCCCTCGTGGCTACTTTCTAGTATAATGCACGATGTATTTTTTTTTCAAACGTAAATACACAGAGAAAATCTATTATCTTCCAATAAGGGCTAATTAAAGCAATACATTACTTTTATAAGATTTTCATGGCATCATTTTCTGGCAATCCGCTATTAATGAGAAAGTGAATTATTTATGAACGTTCACATGGATTCATAATATAAGTTATTGTTGAAAAGAAACTGTATAATTTTTTTTAATGATCTCGTTCCCTCTATGCATCTGCTGAACTATTCATCAAAGGTGCCTACCAAGTACTAATTAGTCTGCTTGTTGTTTATCCACCATACAAGTAAAATTCTGGTTTGATTACTACATTTCGTACTTATAAACTTGGGTATGTGTATACGTTCTTGAATTCCAGTGAATCCTGGGAATCCTATAATGATATTGGATTCCTTCCACAGAGCTTTTACTTATTTATATTTACGCTTGTATAAGGAGGAGTATAATGCACTTTATATATCAAAAAAATTACGTTGACCATGTTAAATATTTATTCCGACCGAACCCGGAGATGGAAAACTTGGGCAGCCACTTACTGAGCAGTTCGTAAACTTGATTTGGCTCTCTGTGTCTACGGCCAAGTTTTGAGGTCAACTTAGCAAACTATATCGCGAGAAGACGGAAACTTTTCTCTGAAACAATAACCAAATTAGATCGTATTTCAGACGCGCCGGAGACTTCGCTGGCTGGAAGTTTGCTTTGAAGCTGCCTTATCATACGAAGTTCACAGTCTATCTTTTGTTACTGCAGAGCAAACGTCGATAAAAACGATTTACTTTATCTTTAAATTTTGAAATAAGCATTTTGGAATTTCTTTGCATTATTTGATATAAGTTTATTGGAATTTCCTTCCATTATTAGAGATAAGTTCATTGGAATTTCCTTGCATTATTAGAAATAAGTTAATTGGAATTTCTTTGCGTTATTAGATATAAGTTAATTGGAATGTCTTTGCATTATTTGAGCAAGTTTATTGGAATTTCTTTGCATTATCTGAGGTAAGTTTATTGGAATTACCTTACATTATTTGAGGCAAGTTTATTGGAATTTCTTTGTATTATTTGAGGCAAGTGTTTTGGAATTTCCTTGCATTATTTGAGGCAAGTTTACTAGACATTTCTCGCATTATTTGAGGTAAGTTTAAGTTTATATAAGTTTTATAAAAGCAATATCGTGCATTGCTAGAATCAATTTCATAAAGTACTGCGCTAGAAATATTTCGTAAGCAACTCACCCAATTTCAACGTGTAACTTTTGTACTGACTTGCAATGCAAGATGACCTTACGCTCACACTGCACCTTATTTAATCTGAAACCTTAATCTTAAAACAAAATTCGTATAGGGTTAAGGAAGCAGAGAGAGTTCCGAATTCCGGATCGCATTAGCCAATTCAGTGCGTCTCAGAGCTTCAAAGCAGCCAAAAGAAGTGATCACTTCTAATATTTCACGTTTCTTATTTACTACTCTAATCAGAATGGTTCAATTCATATCTAGCGAATGGAGGGACACCAGAATGAGAGAGAGAGAGAGAGAGAGAGAGAGAGAGAGAGAGAGAGAGACTTGGGCAAATACATGCGAATTCTGGAACAATCTTAATCTATTTTTCTTTCCAACGATTGCTGACGATATTCAAGGTGCGTCTCTGGATTTATCCTCAAAGGAAAAAGCCATTTACCGTGTCTGTTGGGTTGGCACCTGGCAATGGCTGAATACCTCAGTTCTCTTTCAGAAATACCTCCCAATAAGGATCCCAATGGAAAGTAAAGTCTCATCGTAGCCCACTGAAACAGAATAATTTTGTCTGTCGCCACCGTTCACCCGACAATGAATAAAACCGAAACGTTCTTACGGCTGGATGATTGAAAAAGTAATCAGATCTATAGCAATTATGGTATTTTGGGCATCATATCGCCTATTTAAAAAAAAAACGTTTAATATAGTTGGAATCAGCGTGCAAAAACGAAGTTTTATCCTGTCTACCGTTCATTAGTACTTGTAAAAGTCGGACTCGACTCCAGAATTTAATTTCGGATTGTAAAATCAGTGGAGCTTCTGCCACCCCTATATACTTTCTCTCCGGTTTTCTTTTTTCAATGATACGTTTTAGCCTTTAGAAACAACACCTAAAATTGCTACGTAAATCTTCCCTTTTCTGGCATAGAAATGAAAGTAGAAATGAAACCTTGCTACCTTTCCTTTCGCCATTCTAACATTAATTCTAAAGATGTCATGACGAATCATAATTCTTATCCACATAAGTAGCTGACTAACCAGTTCATTATTCAAATAAGTATCTTTATAATTAGTGAGTTAATGAGCTTATTAAGTAATCATCCGGTTGAGGCGTGGCTTAATGAGTTAACTTAATAAGTGTTAAATTGCCCCATAAATTACTTAATCAGATGGAGGTTTATTTGATCTACCAAGCAACCAAGTCACTGTAGTATGGATTTTTAATTTTTTTCTTATGAAAGATGTCAAATTATATTTTGTCTCTTTTAATTCATGCCAGGATCTGGGTTTAAAAAACTAGACATTAATCATCACCATGATATTATTAATTAAGCCCAAATATCCATAACTTATAAGACTAAAAAGGTCATGACTGAATAATCAAACTTCCGTTAAACGGCGTCCAAATATGAAGGCAGAGAATAGAAGAATCACGTGAAATATAGGAGGATACAAGTGAAAATAATAAAAAGATAGAAGTGAAAACAATTTTTCTATTTTAATTATCTCTTTTGGAGCGCTCTCCTTTCAAGCTTTAGGATGATAGACGCCTAGATTTAGCCTGTAAAAATTTAAATATATACAAACCACAACAGATGAAAGCTTAAGGTATATTGACAAGTATATAAGTGTGAGTGAAGGAATATCTTCTTGTGCCTTATTCATAATACTCATTCTAGTCACCTACCCCTTCCACATTCTACTATTTCCGTTATCTTTATCTGCTGCAGTCAGCACTTTCATTTATAGCTCTCTCTCTCTCTCTCTCTCTCTCTCTCTCTCCTCTCTGTATCATTCCGGCTTATAGAATCGCAGTGTCAGTCTGTTGATAAATTATCTGTGCTCTCTCTCCTCTCTCTCTCTCTCCTTCGTCTTCTCGCTCTCTCTCTTGGTGCTTCGTCTCTCTCTCTCTCTCTCTCATGGTGCAGGAATCAAGTCCTTTCTCTTGCTGCCTGCTGCACGTGTCCAAACCAGCGAGAAGTAATTGCAGGAGGAACTCATGTATAGGGCGAAGCAGCATATCGAAACCCGAAAGCAAAGCCGCCCACGCTCCGCCCAAAACAAAGGATTGGAGATTTCCGTCATCTGGTCGACAAAGGATATCCCGCAACGGGCATATTTCATTCGACGGGATTTCGAACACATTAGTTCATAGTATAGGTATTAAAGAGAGGGAGTGTGGAGACGTGGTTGGGGTTGGTCGGGGGGAGGGATGGAAGCGAGGTGATTAAAATATAAGGTTATTTATGCGAAAGCGTTTGAGCTCTGGATATAACAAAATAGAAAAATAAATGTCCCGTACATTAGATTACCTGCGGTATTAAACTTGCGTAACAGATACTGTCGATGCTACAGATTCTTACATACGTACACACACACACACACACACACACACACACACACACACACATATATATATATATATATATATATATATATATATATAGATATATATATATATATATATATATATATATATATAGTATATACCTACCTGCAAATGTCCTTTAATATCTAATTCGATCTACCTCGGAATTAATATATTTTCATATATGTTAACCGGGGAGGTAGAGCGAATTGGATATTAAAGGACATTTGTGGCTTCGATGTATGTATATGAATTACGGCGATGTGATAAAAATCAATTATATATAATATATATATATATATATAATATATATATATATATATATATATATATTAATATATATAATTAATTTCTGTGTTTCTATCCATTCATTTATTGAGAAGCCGCCACGTTTTCGTATCGCTTGATACATTTTCCAGGCTGAAATAGCGATTAAAACTAAACAGTATTTGCATATAAAAAGTAAGAGACATATACGCAAAATATTGTTTACTTTTAATCGCTATTTCAAGCCCGGAAAATGTGATCAAGCGGTATGAAAGGTCGGCTTCTTAATAAATGGGTAGTAAACTGAATGCCTTTCCATAGCTCCATTATGTCTATTGTGTGGGTGTCTGGTCCCGCATTCGTATATTATATATATATATATATAATATATATATATATATATTATATATATAATAATATATATATACATATATATATGTTAATTACATATATATGGTGCAAATATTAATCATTGGGTAGCATAAAGTATTCAAGGGAATTTACGATAAAATGAATTTTCATATAATGTTAAGAACAACCTTTATCCCCCTGCCTTCAGTCTACTGCTGACTGCTTAGAGGGGAACAGCCTTCCAAGCAGCGAATACACTACAAATTAATAAAGGAGAGGTCTGGGGTTGGCATCGGGAGGTATAGGTAGAGAAACTGTACCCTTCACAGACTCGGGCGGCCAACTTAGTATAGTTTGGGCTCTCAGCATTCACGGCCGATTCCCGAGGAGGCTAAACTGGGAAACTATATTAGGAGCTCGAGATAACTTCTGATTATATTCAGTAATTAGTTTCGGTAACATTTTCAAGGTCAGTTATTCGTAGCTGCCGGAGTCAAAAGTCTCGTCGACTTCTCTGAGGAAACTGTTTGATGCTGAATTTCATTGGGTTCATCAGCTGATAAAGAGGTGGTCAGCTTACAGAAGCCAGTAATTGCGTCCCAATTGCTATAACGAAACTTTAATTTGGTTTAGCAGTTTATAGATCGGTGGTAAACTTACAAAAACCAATATCTACGTCTCAGTTCTCTTTTGCTTCTGCTGAGTAAATACTGATTAAAATTTTGTCATTTCTTCATTAACGATTGATTTCCCCTGAAAACTAATCCGGGCCGCCAACCCCTTATTATGAGCCACGAAAAAAGCAGATTCAGTACGTAATTTCCTAGACAGATAACGAATCGTATTCTTTATTACGGCCCATTTTCATCGTTCTTCGTCTTTTCTTTGTTTTTTAGCTCCTGAATATTGCTTGATAATTCTGAGGGATTCTTCCATTTTACTAATGAAGTTTCCCCATGATGAAAGCAAACGTAATAGAAACACTCGCATAAAAGCAGCTGCACATAATTAATTTTTTCTTTTCATCTTCATTGACATTTCACGCCAATTATCCCGAAATGCAAGATTTTTTTTCACTTTTTCTCTCATTCTCACATACACAATGGAAACATGAACCTAATGATACCCTATGGAATTGTTTGCTGCATCCCACGAATACGATTTATACTGTGCAAAGTTGCAAAGATATTCAATTAGAAATGTACAAAAACGACGGGACGCGAATAACGAAAGGATTCTCCCAAACATACTTTTATCATTGTACATGTGAAATAATAGGGGGCACGATAAGCGGTAGCTATAGAGCTGCGGGTGAGCTGACTTGTCAACAGACTGTGTTTATCAGTATCACATTAAAATACCAAGACAAACTTCGAGGTGTCTGATTTAAAATTGTTCTCACATCACTTAAAAGGTAGTTACGAACTAATCTTCCCCTTACAGAAAAAAAATATTGGATATAATATTGAGCTTGTAAGATCGGAATTACCTTTCTACTTCGACAAAAACAACTTTCAGTCCGAAGAAACTGAGCAAAGAAGATAACAACCAACGTGTTGTAACAATCCGGCGATGTGGCAACTGCATTTCCACCCCTCTCACTTCATTCGCATCAGACCATAGAATCTAAAATGCTGTAGTCAATATGGGTAAAATAGCCAGTAATTTAAATATCATTGCTTCATTGCGAGGGAAAAAGTTCCTAAAATTGCTAGAATTTGGTAAGGATGCGACACCATTTTCTAAATTAGAAATTGATTTCAGTAATTAACTATACGGCCTTCGTTTTCTCCCTCTCTAGATTTTCTTCTTGTGAATCTATCATGTGATCTAGCAGTAATTAAGGAACGTTAACTATTGCATTGACTGTTATACCAGGCGTGTAAATAAAATATAATATACGTAATTTAATAATGAATAAATATATTAATAATAATATAATATTATAACGTAATAAATATAATTCATATCATAAAATCTTTGATACTTAATCAATCAATAATCTAATCTATCATCTAAATCTTACATATCTATCTATCAATAATAATATTAAATTAAATATAATAATATAAGTATATTAATATCTATAAGTCTATCTAATCTATTAGTACTTAATTCTATCTATCATCTAAATAATATATATATAATATAAAATTAATAATAATAAAATATGAATAGTAATAATATATAAATATGACTAATATCTTTATATATTAATAAATTGCTCTAATGCAAATAATTAATTTCGTTAAGTGGTTAACAACGGGCTGGTTATTATTAAGGGGGTTTTAATTATAGATATATTAAAAATTTAATATTAAATAAATAAATAAATAATATATATATATATAGAGACACGTATATCTATCTATCTATCTATCTACTATATATATAGTATATAAGGAATATAATATTAATAATAATATTATAATATATATATATTAATAATATCAATCTCAATTATGCAAATTAATATTTCGTTAGATGTTTACGAGTGGCAATATTTATATATATATATTATATTATATATATATTATATAGTATATATTATATATATATATATATAGCCTTAATTTATTTCGACGAATGATTTACATGAATATTTGATAATACTAGCTTAATTCAGTATCAAACAGGGTACGTAATGCACGTGCATGTGAGAAATAGGTTCCGGGCGAATGGACAAGGGAAACAATAATTAACATAATCTGCCTAAGGAGGCATAACATTAATGTGTATGAGTAAAAAGAGGATGTAAAAGTTCTGATTTAGAAAGGAAGACATATGACAGAATGACTGGTAAGTGGAAAGCAATGCGGGACTCGACAACGACACAGGTGTATATGAGAACTCTTACGGTCAAAGTAGAAAGCTGCATTTGGGAGAAACCCGAATATGCGATGTTCGAATTTGCTCATGACGTTTGAAGTAGAAGGTAATTGCTTGAGAGCAGGCAGCAGTAGTTAATGTGTCGAAAGTAAAGCAAGCTTTAGAATATACAATAGAGGTGACTAGTTTCACGGAGAAGACAGTTTACGACAAAGGTGTATTTCTATATAGCTCTCCTCAGTATATATTTCTGTGAAGGGAGTGATGAGGATGCTCAGGGAATGGACAGAAGAAAATATGCAACTGAGTGGGGCTGAAGTCAGCTGATGCAACGTTCGTAGAAGGTGATGCTAAAGTAAAATACAGAGACAGAGACTGATGAAACTGTTACGGGGTTTGTGAAGGGAAAAAAAAAGTAAACGCGAAGGGTAGCAACAGTAAGTTTAAAATAATGAATGGATGGCACAAAGACTCAAATGTACACAGGGGAACAGAAACATAAAACAAGATTAAATACAACTTCCAACAGTAATAACAACAATTAAAAGAAATATACTATATTTTAGGAGAAATAAATTTTTGTACTGTTTAATACGCACATTATTTAGTTTTCACATTTTCATTCTAATAAATAAATAGAATACATCCTATCTTAAAATTCCTTATCGTTAACTCAACGCGAAACACCTTTTTCAGACCTTTTTAGGCTTTTCCATAGGGTTTTCCTAACACCCAAAACTACAACAAGAACAACAACAACGGCAACGTAGTTTGTAGGCTTACTCCCCGAGTAAGCGAAAAGAAGAAATACGGAGGCAGAGTCAGTCGAGTTTAGCAAGCTGATTGAATTCGGCGTCTTCTTTCTTCCCTCGCTCGACACCGAGCTATTGGCGATGACGGCGTCGTCACTCGGAAATGACACCGTAATTGAAATGATATCGCTCCATTATGGAAGAATATATCAACAGTGTCCAATAGCTGGAATAGAGCGAATCCTGTTCTCTCTCTCTAGAAATAAAATGCAATCCTCTTCTCAACGAAAAATGCTGTTTTGTTGACTTTCTTTCATTTGTTATTCATTTTCAGGCTGTCATGTCGCGGAGTAAAACTTTTAATTTACAATCAAGAGTTTCGTCCAGTAAATCCCGGTCCAAACGCCCATTAAATCACCGTCTCTTACGTCAAGTCACGCTCTATGAATTGCAGTCTTTTACTACAGTCTCTGCAGTAACAATCAAACCGTTCCATCGCGTGAGGTCATTCGAATACGATCGAAGTGAATCACTGGCGCCGCGCTGAGGATAAAATAGGCCATGCAATATCAGGCTGAATGGTTATACACGACCAGAATGGCTGGAAGGTCAGAGTGGTTTTTAAATTTCTGTTTCGGTCCCAGGAACGGCACGGAAGCTGCTTCTAAAAGTCTGCGTTACCCTTGATTCGATTAAAACAAAATCTCACGTCTACAGGTCTCCTGAAAAGATATTAGGTATATTCGCACAACGCTCTTAAATATGTGTATAAATATGTATATATAACATACAAACAGATATATATATATATATATATTGATATATATATATATATATATATATATATATTAAGATATATAAGTTTGTATGTATATATATATATATATATATATATATATATATATATATATATATATATATATATATATATATATATATAAATATGTAAGGCCTAGGGTTATAATTAATGATATATTGCAATATGTTCGCTGTGACCTATTGGAATGCCGAAGCAACGACCTGAGAAAAGCTGACGAATGGTTTCTGTGGGTGGCGTGATATGAAAACTGCATAGAAAGATGAGTCAATGTACTCAGTTCATGAACTCTTTTCAAAAGTGCCTTTGGGAAACTGGTTGTAGTCAGTAATGTGAGGCGTTGTCGAAATGTGTATTCGTATGTGCGTGTGCGCCTCTTCTATTAATAATGTATGATACCCAAGTCTATGAGGGATTTTAATAGAGGCGTCTTTGGAAGAAAGACAAGATGTCGAGGGTGCTCTCCTAAAGTGTATTTATGATAAGTGCTTGAAATATTCCGGCTGCTTGGGTGAGTCTTATACTGTTTTAGCCAAAGAGTTGCTTATTGTCTATTTGACATTTTTATAAGAATATCCAATCTTTAATCTCTGTTGTTAAACTTATGTATGTACTTACGGGGTGTTCTCGTGTCTTTGAAACAGACGGTTCTAGCGGAACCATGGGGGGGGGGGGGGTGGGGGGGGGGGGGGGGTCCAAGAGGGAGTCCCGATGGATAATAGACATTTGGTGTGACTAATTACTCGTTTAGACCATTTTTGTTGGGGGTTTTAATTGCTTTAATTAATTTAGTCTGTGAGACCTAATTTGATTTACTGTTTTTTCATTGGGGGTTAAAATAAATGTATTTTTTGATAATGCAACTCTCTCATTTTTGATTACCTGTTAGGAGTGGAAGAGAGAGAGGAGAGGAGAGAGAAGAGAGAGAGCGAGGTCGCTTGGTGAGAGAGAGAGAAAGGAAAGTTGCGAGCCGCTGGTTGCTTAGAGAGAGAGAGAGAGATTATGTTGGTTTGCCTGACGCTCGAGTTACACGTTTACCAAATGAATAATGAGGATCATGTCCACATTACAAATATATATATATCTATATATATATATATATATATATATATATATATATATATATATATGTAAAGTAAGTATGTATGTATGTATGTATGTATGTATGTAGTATGTATATATATATATATATATATATATATATATATATATATATATATATATACACACACCAATCTACAAGTCCTTAATATCTAATTCACTCTACCTAGGAATTAATATATTTTCATATATGTTTAATCGAAGGGGAATTTTTTTGTCGATAAGAAATTGGTCGGCTTACGGGCACGAACCATCGAACCAACAAATTCTAGACGTACTACACCACACCGACACAGCTTCACTCTGCGTCCTGAATTTGTTGGTTTGATGGTTCGCTCCCCTGAGCCGACGAATTTTTTATCGACTAAAAATTCCACTTCGGTTAACAAATATGAAAATATATAATTCCGAGATAAGCGAATTAGATATTAAAGGACATTTGTAGCTCGATGTATGTATATGAATCACGGTAAATGTGATGTGATTAATATAACATATGATATATATATATATCATATATATATATATAGATATATATCAGTTGTATGTATGTATATATATATAATATATATATATATATATATATAATATAATATATATATATATATATATATTATATATCACCATATCCAATCTACAATGCCCAACTTTAAGTTTAATACATATATATATATATATATATATATATATATATATATATAGAAATATATGTATGTATATATATATATATATATATATATATATATAATATATATATATCTATATATATATGTGTGTGTGTGTGTGTGTGTTAGGGTATGCCAATGTTGCAAGAACGTATTCAAACATCTGTACCTTTCAGATTTTCTTTGCAAGCAAAATTGTTATTGACCTGTTTTTTATGTTTTTGTTGCCTTTATATTTCAAGTTAAGGAGTGTGCGTGTGTGTGCTTGTGTTTGTTTATTAAATCAACAGTCTATTTTCTGTTTGTGTTTTGATTAGTCCCTCTTCTTGCTCGTTTGGTTTTCTGATTTTACAGACCATTTTTCCTTTTCAGTTTTGGTATGTTTACTTTTCACTGTTTAAAGATTCGAGAAGTCAGAAATTGCAGGGTTAAGTTCATACCGTTGACAAATTTATTCGTTTTTCAATAATATTAAATACAAAAAGTTGAGAAACATTCAAAAGCCGAGAGGCTCTCATCTGAGGATTTTGCGAGAGGTGACGAGTTTATGCTCGTATACAGTCCATTCTTATTCCGTCCGTAATGGGATTTCCCCATTTATGTTGTGGACATGCCTCTTTTTATGGTGGCGGCAAAATATTCGCGCTTTCCCCACTTCTCTCCCCTCACTCGTATCCCGTCTCCTCCGGCTCGTCACTCATATTTTTCCCCGGGAGAAAAACTTCCTCAACAATATTCTTGAGAATCCATCTTTGACATATTCCAAGAATGTCTATTTTACATTTAAATCGAATGTTTTATTTGGTGAGTGGAGCTTCAAATTGGGTTTATCTTCAGGCCAAACTGGAGCGTGTTACGAAACTTCCTTTCAAATGGCAATAAATTCAAGTGAAATACCCTCTAATATCAGTATTTCCGCAAACTAAAAATGTACCGAATGGATTCTTTTATCTCGAATATGCTTGTTGGGAGAGTTGTCAATAGGGACAACTGAAACTAGTTTGCCATCCCGTGTAACATTTCTACGTCTCACTTAATCCTTTAAACTTCTCAAACTTTATTCAGTTAAAGTAACTTTCGTTTACGTAACGGAAGGCAAGCAAAATAAACTACGAATCGAGCACAGCGTTTAAAACTTCCCGAACTAACTCAGGTTTTGTGCCTCGACGTCTGACGACAAAGATGACTTTTCGGCAAAACATTTTTGCATCACCTTGATTTTAAGAGGGTTGAATTTTCTATTGGCTGAATCAGTACCAAATAGCAGATTAACAATTGCTTCTTGTACTGCCTGACACAATTACCACATCACTCAGGGATATTTTTCTAAATTGTATTAAGAGTTAGGTTGCTATGAAATTCATAGTGCACAGCCATTTTGCTTTTGTGGATTTATTCAATGATAATAGCTAATGATGATATAACCCACAGGACTTTCAGAGCAGATAAAAATGAATATTTGGAGGTTAATAAATATCACATCTGAAATCACGAATTCCAAACTCATGAATATTTTTTTCGTCGTTTGCAGATCTAATAAAAGTGCACAAATGACCCCGTGAATAAATTAGCAGGTCTTTGTGCAGGATAGCCTAAGGAGCCTCCAATGAATTATTAACTGCTGACAAAGCACTGCCGAGCTTGGTCACAAGGCTCTTGAGATATTTTATGCAGGGCATTTTATCAGGGCTTTTATTGCCTTCCGAGAAACAACGGGGTAGAAAATAAATAAGTTAATTGGCATATTAATATCTATGAGAAAATTTCGTTCAATAAATATCGCAATAGGACGTTTAACCAAGAGAGAAAAAAGGCTTTGACGGCTGCCATCTTTGCTCTCTCCACTCTCGCTTAGTTGATGGGTTTGTAATCACACATTCCATATGCAATGTTACTAGTTCCAAAACAAAAGAACTGTATCAACTTTAATCGATAGCGTATTTACAACGTTCATTCTCGCTTGCAATGTATAAATATTCTTGTATTGTAGCATTGCTACTCGGTGAAAAATACTATTTTCTTCTGTATTGTATTTTTATTTTAGTATTTTTCGGTGTTGCGGTCAAGTTGCTGTGGATTTCCAATTTATGGTTGGCATTAGTGAATTACTTGATGTTCTGAATTTATGATAAGAATAGAGTAGCATAGAATTGAACGACAAAGGGCCAAGCGCTGAGACCTATGGGGTCATTCAGTGCTGAAAGGGAAATTGAGAGCAAAAAGGTATGAAAGGCGTAAAAGGAGGAAAACCTCAAAGCAGTTGCACTTTGAATCAATTGTTAGAAGCGGGTAGAAAGCAGGAGGAGAGAAAGAGATCCTGCAAGGAGGTACAATCATAGGAATGAAAGGAGTTGCAGCTAGGGGCCGAAGGGACGCTGCAAAAGACCCTTCAGTAATGCCTACTGTGCGCCGCATAAGGTACACGGACGACATCCCCCTACGGGACAATGGAAGATAAGGTTACGGGACGACTAACAAACACCCAGTGAACTATTATCTGTCGGCAAAATGGAAGCCTGATTCAGAGAACATTGACCCCAAAGATGATTTAATTGGAAAGAGTGAAATGTCATATAAAATCAACACAGTAAATGTAGGAAACAGAATGGGATTGTTATTGTTAGCGCAAATTAATCTAACATGCAAAAGCACCCAAATTGCGTTTGAGTGGGTAAACTACATATTGATTCTGAGAGGATAATTGAACGTATGCACTACGTTCTGCGGTAGGTTATGAACAGAACTCTCTCTCTCTCTCTCTCTCTCTCTCTCTCTCTCTCTCTCTCTCTCCATTCACGAAAAACCTTAGAAAACAATTTCTTTGTTAAATTTCTTCAGTAAGATTATTTAGCTATTCTACATTACTGCCGAATTTTACTTCCTCAAATTATTTTGTTTTCTGTCAAACACTCCCTTCACTATTATTGGTAGATGTGATTCCATTTGCCAGTTTTGATCTACGCACAAATAAAAAAGAAAAATTTAAGGCAACGATCGCCCGTGAGGAGATGTCGCATCTTCTTCACTTCCTGTGCGGGATTTTACAGCCTTGCAAGTGTTGGCACCCCGGCGTCTTATGGTTTGGGAGATTTCTTGGATACGCTGCAGTAATGTGATCAACACTGCTGGGCATGGCAGATTCATAGTTCATTACTCAACGTGTAGGGTGGCGGAGGGAGGAGGGAGGAGGGGGGAGGGCGGGTGGGGGCCGGAGTTTGGGATTCCTTTAATATTATCTCTCTATACTGGAATGATACGACGTTACATCGGCTGGAGAACCAACGAGACCATTTCTCCGGGTCTTCATTTGAAAATAATAGCCCCAAATTTTTAGGCTAAAAAGGCAGAGCTTATACTGCCGAAATGTCTGCTTATCATAATACGCGATGTTGATTCAGTATCATTAATCGCCAGTTCAGAGCCGATTTAAAAATGAACAAGTCAACCGGTCCTTGAGATATCCTTCTAATATCCACGCATGAACGGATTGATAGAGGAGAGGGTTTAGAGAATAAACTTTCCTGTATAAAAGGGTATTATTTTACTTGGTTGGCTTTGCTTAAAATCCTGAACAATATATATATATATATATATATATATATATATATATATATATATATATATATATATATATATATATATATATATATATATATATATATATATTAATATATATTTATATATATATATATATATATATATATATATATATATATATATATATATATATATATATATATATATATATATGTTCAGGATTTAAGCCAGAACCAAGTAAAATAATACCCTTTTATAAAGGAAGTTTATTCTCGATTTGCCTCTGAACTGAAAGCCTTGTTCTCTCTGAACCATCTCCTCTGTTCCTATCGGCTGCCTGGAACTAATCTCCACAGGTATCCTGAAGGGGGTGGGGCCTCTCCATGCCAGAGATATTTTTTAGAAGGAGGAGGCGACTGCAGCTCACGCCCAGAAATCTCAGAAGACCCAGACGCTTCTCACCTGCAGAACACCACTTCCCCAGTTTTTGCTCCCCTGCTTCTTCCGGGGATCTCACACGTGTTCTTTTACCATCCATAGTGCACAGATCAATCAGCAAATGAGGAGACAACAAGACCACGGATTTCCAGTTATTGTTGAGAGAAATTTCGGGTACAGCCAGTAATTGTATTTTGCCTTAGACCGTATTTCGTTTTCATTCTTTCCAAGGCGACTTCCCCCCCCCCCCCCCCCCCCCCCCCCCCCCCCCCCCCCTCCCCCCCCCCCCCCCCCCCCCACAGCCCCCTCCCCCGGCTCAGCTTCCTCACTCCCCAATTTTGGTTTAATGCTGTAATTAATTCCCCTTGTGATGCTAGTAGTGATATTTAAACATACATACATCCCCTAGTCAATCAAGCAACGTAGTATTCCTTTCTGTGTAAGCTCCCAGTCATTCTATGCCCCCCTGTGAGTGAGCTTTGATATGAAATTCTAAGAGAAAATAATGTGTAACGTTTCCCACGTGTCCATCGCCTTAGTACTGATGCTAGAATGCAATCTCTTTGCAGACAAATATCGGGCCTGGTTGTGACAGAAAATCTGGGAACCCTTGGGTACGACGCTCTTATTTAAATAACTCGCTCTGCGCAAATCATATCTCTGTGTCTGGGTCATTTCCTAGTAAGTGTTCTGGTGGACCTGCAATCAACCACCTTCATTCATTTCGGGACCTACTCGAGTTCCCTTTACCCTTAAGGTGTGAATTGCTGCTCACATAATTTAATTGTAAATATAGTTCCTTTAAACTAAGTTCCAGAGTTTTATGTAAATTCCTCCTTTCAGTAATATCGGCCGTCAACCGTATATTTTTGTGTTATAATCTCGTCCCACCATACAAGGCCATTTTAGGAGTGCCAGAAAGTCACATCCACCTTTTACACTAAGGGCTTTAGGCTATTCTTATCATTTTATTTTGGTTTTTCTTAATACAACCTATCCCGCTATCAATGAATATCTCGGTTCGAGCTTGTAGTTTTACAAGCAGTTGGATATGACCACCTTGGATGATATACATTGAAGACTACTATGATCTTATATGAGAGTACCTGGATTTCATTATCTTCTTCTTTTAGTTCATGCAGATATAACCTTGGCTTTCAGAGAGTAGCTGAAGGGGGCGATCAATAGAATAAGTATTTCAAAGGCCGTGTAATTCTAAAAGTGGCTTATTATTTATATATCCGTATATTTTTTTTATATGCGCATCAATATCACCTTTTAATTAGGTGAAAGGATTAAAAAATAATTCAGAAAGTTCTTTTGAACTACAAAAACTAAGTCGGTCCTCCTTATCTGATTCGTATCGCGTTTGAACTTATCAGGAGAATTTACGGCAATAATTTTCCTCTTTCCCAGTAAAGTGAAGCGAACAATTAGCGATGGAACCTTTTGATCTGTTGATTAATGACTCCGGAAAACAGCTCTTAATCATGTTGGATGATTGATGATCTAGCACTCTTTCCACGACAAGATCTCTTGTTCAGGGCAATTAAAGACATAAATTGTATTTATGTCTGTTTATCCGTCCGTTCGAGAGTTCCTAATAAATTGTAGTTTCATGTTTCCTCCAAATTGTTGCATGTAAATTTCTCAGCATCATGAATGATATATATATATATATATTATAATATATATATATATATATATATATATATATATATACACACACACACACACACACACACATATATATATATATCTTATAATTATATATATATATATATATATGTAATATATCTTATCATTGGCATTCGTCCTTCTCTTGCAAACAAACTGTACTCTACATTCACCAAGGGAAGGTAAACAACAAGCACATTAGTGCAGTTTTAAAATAGTCCTCCCTTTATAGATTTTAGATTCATAAGTGATTACTTCAGTATTTTTCTCTTAGAACGCAATAATTCGTAATATCAATCACCCGATACGAAAATAAAATCCGTCTGTTACGAAAGTATAAATGTAGACATGTGAGCATGCAAATCAATCCATTTTCATCACAGTGCAATCTCCCGGAGAAATCAATCACGAAACGACCAACAATTTCACGCTGTTGTTATTTGCGCTTCCCAACACGAAACGAAGTCGATATCCGGACCTAGAAATGGATCTAGTTTGACCTTGTTTTGCATGTATGCATAAAATGAAATATATGTTTCCGACATGACTTCACCATAATTTTGGTTTACACGAAAATGACTCGTGGCACACCAGGATATATATATATGTGTGACTCATACCATGATTTATTGGCTTACAACAAGGTGAGCACAGTACGTAGTTAATTCATAAACATATTGACTAACAGATATGGTCCAGGCTATTTAACTCACATGCACCAACAATGAAATTTTTAATATTAGCCACTTAACAACACCGTACCTCTAAACACTCTTTCACCACTCTTGCTTTGCAGTTATTGATAACATCCTATGGTAATATCTGTGGTGGACAGTGAAACACGAAAATAGAGAGTAACTGTACGTATTTGGTGCCCTAAAAATTTTCCATGACCATGCGGGAGCATTTGGAGAATCCAATTACATTTAAAAATACAATCTTTATACAAAGTGGTGGGCAGGATATAAAATACAGGATTCTAAACTATCATTACATCGCAAGGCTTTTTCCCTCCGTAATAGGAACATTTTCACTGTTTTTGACGGTCCTAAAGTTCTTATAGATGCAACATCCTTTTAAAGTCAATATTTCTTGAAGAACTACCTTTAAATTTCGGCCTGTATATGATGGATATCACAGACCCTTATTTTTTTCTTTTACTAGTAATTTACACAGGCTGCATAGGAATATTTTTCACTAATAATGAATAATATTGCCGAAGTTGGAAGTGGAAACAAAGGGACGTTACCTACAACTGATGCCAACAGTCTGATCACACTCGAAAACACCCACATAAATCAGAAGGAGAGAAAGAGAGAGAGAGAAATAAAAAAAAAAGAGGGAGGAGGGAGGAGGAGACAGGCGGATCAATCAAATGGATCTCGGTAGAGGCTCCTTCTCGCTCAGCTACAACAGCAGCGCATAACTCCGCGGGTTTCTTTCTTTTTCAGTCGACGGCGCCTTAAAGTTTCTTAACGTTATGGGATACTTTCGTCACTCAGTATTACCGCCCAGAAATGAAGCGTTTTACGAGGGGAGTGCAAATTAGACTTTAAGAGTGGGGTCACTGAGCTTCTAGTAAGTAAAGATTACATTTAACGAGTTGCAGAAGAAAGGAAATGGATAGCTTGCTTCTCGTCTTCTCGTAAGACAAACAAATAAGTTTCCGAAAGTTGCATTGTTATAAGGAGAGAGAGAGAGAGAGAGAGAGAGAGAGATCTTTCAGACCATACAGGTCCCTCAGTTTGAGGCACCTCTAATGTCTACCAGAGAATTGCTAATGCATCTTCCGGTATATTTTGCATCTTCAATTCTTGGATGGTCTGGGATGCACAGAGAGAGAGAGAGAGAGAGAGAGAGAGAGAGAGAGAGAGAGAGAGAGAGAGAGAGGAAGAGGTTACTTGAACAGTCAACCAAAATAACATGAAAGCATAAACTGAAATTTGGGCACTGATATGTCAAAATATTTAGCCATTTCCAAATCAGCATAGCAACGGAATCTTCTCCTGTATACAAAATAATTTGGCTCAACGAAATATAGAAAATCATTTTCATCCTTTTTCCAGCTCATCACTAATCACTTTGGCTTCGCAATCTGAAACGAGGACGCGTCTCTGACAAAATAATCTTTCGGGCAAACATGTGTCATGAGAGGTTTTGGACCGGAGAACAAAATTTTATAAATTAAACGTATGAGGATTTCCTTTCTAATGCAATAATTTCTCCTAAATTATTAGAAGTTATATTCATATCTCCTTCTACATTAAATTGTAATTGTATTCCATATCATAAAATTATGTTTTTATACAACTTTCGTTTTATTTTCTCTGAAAAATGGATATTATCTATGCCATATTCTTTCCCTTGTTTTAGTGACTTGAATTTCATATAGCATAGATCAAACAATAGTGATTACGATTTCTAAAAACAATGGCTGTGTCATTTTTTTAGCAGCCACAAATTTTCCAGTTAAAACAAGAAAACAACTGTCAATTAATTTCCCCAATAAGTAACGAAAAGTCCATAAAATCTTATTAGTTTTAAAGCAGTGAAATGAGTTAAGAATTGTGAAGTCTACCACTAATTAGTTAATTATGTAATTTGTAGAAAATCTTGAGTTTCTGATAAAACTATAAAAAAGAGAGATCTCCGTTGAAAAGGAAGAGAGAATCATCAGACAAATTGCATTTCGATTTTCCATCTGCATATAGTTTCCTTCCGTGTTGCGAAAATGATTGATAAATCGTATTACAGCGATCGCAAACATTCAGTTTTATCTTCCAAACTTTTCTGTAAACTGTAATAGATCTCCTATAATCCTTTAATCTATAAAACCATAAGCTTGACTGACCTTACTATTTTTATTTGAAAAAAAAAAATCTTTGAAAGAACACTTAAACTGTTCCTATGATAAATATGAAGATAAAGGAGAAACTTTACCTATGATAAATATGAAGATAAAGAAAAAAACTTCCATATTATTTTTTGAAGAACAAAGGCATAAGATAATCCTAGTTTCTATGAATTATGAATTATGAAGTGAGTAACCCGTTACTTCTTAAATGAAAATGTTTTGGCATATCTCGCTATCAACTGGTTCAGAACGAATAAGGTCCTCTATATTTCAACATATAAGCTCGACTAGCATTATCAAGATAACCGTATTGATTAAATATATAATTTCCTCCATACCATGAGAGAGAGAGAGAGAGAGAGAGAGAGAGAGAGAGAGAGAGAGAGAGAGAGAGAGAGAGCTCTTAATATCCTTGGCGAGATCGTTCGTCGCTAGATCGTACCAGAAAAAAAAATGTAAAAAGGAGCGCTGGCATTTTAATCTAGGCGCTTATAGAAGGTGGGAAGTTTTCCATTCGAGAATTTTACATATAAATCATTGTAATTTCCGGACGAACGCATGGCAAAAAATTGGAGGTGATAATCTCATGCATAATATAGTGGGAGAATAAATGAGTGTTGAATGTCTCATGTTGTTCTTCTTGTAAAGATGTTCAATATTTTTCCCACCTCTGATACCGAGGAGTTTACGTTCAGG
>NC_061106.1:13677380-13694880 GCF_015104395.2 Macrobrachium nipponense
TTCTGACTTCTAAACTAGCACCTATTAGTAACCACTCAACCCTTAAGCAATTCTAACTTCTATACTCTAGTACCTATTAGTAGCCACTCAACCCTTAAAAGCAATTCTAACTTCTATATTCTAGTACCTATTAGTAGCCACTAAACCATTAAGCAATTCTGACTTCTAAACTAGCACCTATTAGTAGCCACTCAACCCTTAAACAATTCTAACTTCTAAATTCTAGTACCTATTAGCAGCCACTAAACCCTTAAAGCAATCCTAACTTCTATATTCTAGTACCTATTAGTAGCCACTCAACCCTTAAGCGATTCTAACTTCTATATTCTAGTACCTATTAGTAGCCACTCAACCCTTAAGCAATTCTAACTTCTATATTCTAGTACCTATTAGCAGCCACTAAACCCTTAAAGCAATTCCTGACTTCTACCTATCAGTAGCCCCTCAACCCTAAGCAATTCTGACTTCTATAATAGCACCTATCAGTAGCCATTCAACCCTTAAGTAATTCTGACTTCTAAATAATAATACCTATTAGTAGCCACTAAACCCTTAAGCAATTCTGACTTCTATATACTTTTTCAGCTATTATTTAAAAACAATTACCGATGTACACTGTACACAGTCTCCAATTACAATATTAATTACTACATGAAATTTCTTGTAAAAATGTTCTCACTATTGTTTTCAGTTCGTCACTTTAAGCTTATCTTTATTTTTTTTTTTTTTTTATTTATATTTTACGAGTGTTCATCATACATTTACTTGAATATAATAAAAATTTTCAATAAACTTTCAAAATGTTTTTATTAGTCACTGAGACGATCCGAGAAAAAATGCATCTCTGAAGGGGAGTTTGGAAACAGAGCATTTAGAGGACTCATCACCTTGATGAATGGAGTTGATGGATGCATCTAATGCGAAAGTTAAAGGGGAACTGATTGGCAGACTTAAACGAGAGAGAGAGAGAGAGAGAGAGAGAGAGAGAGAGAGAGAGAGAGAGAGAGAGAGAGAGAGAGATATGGGATTTCTTACAATAAGTCACATTAATATAATGTTAAATTATTATAATATAGTGTATATAAGTATATTTACGCTAAAAAATGATACAGAAAGAGAAATCTTTAGTTTTGGATTATTTGTCCTCTGGCAATTTAGTTTTACCACCTGTGCGGTTAGGATACGTCTGTGCTCCCAGAATACACAAGTATACACACAATCTGCACTCAATTGAATGTATACATTCATAAATACATTAATTTAAACTTATATGCGTACACACACACATATATATATGGTATATATATATATATATATATATATATATATATATATATATATATACACACATATAACATCACAAATATTAAGCAACCATTATCCTTTAATATCGAATTCACCATACCTTGAAAATAAATAACACACGAGGGGTATTATAAGTGCACCTGTCCCGGCCGGGAATCGAACAAGAGCCAAAGTTATAGATACTGTACTAGACGGCCGACTTGACAACAGCTACCATTGAAGATGCACGCACATTCAGAGTTATTTGCACATCAGCCAATAGTAAAGACGGGAAGAACACTTCGAGGATAAGAGATCACCCTCCCATTAATATCAGGAAGCAATAAAACGAAGGAATACCAGTGGTCTCTCACGGTCCATCCAAAGTCGGTTAATCATGTCTGATAAGAAACGCGCGCGTGTGTGTGTGTGTGTGTGTGTGTGTGTGAGAAGAGAGAGAGAGAGAGAGATTTACCACAGCTGTAAAAAGGTTTAGCACAATTGATAGAAACTGAACTATAACACTCCACCTGCCTGTCCTCTTGTCAAAACGATAACAAGGGAGAGACCGAAAGGTATCACAATAATAATATTAATAAATCTCATTACTGGTTTCCTGGAAAACATACACTCGTTCTCCTTCTCTTGATGGTTCATTAAGCCAGCAGAGGCCCAATGGCCTCCCCTCCCTAGATGTCGCCATCCCGCCATCCTGAATATTTTTAAAAGGAGTTGATATTGTAGAACAAAATAAAATACAGCAATTAGGCCGAAGGCCAAGCGCTGGGACCTATGAAGTCATTCAACGCAGAAAGGGAAATTGATAGCGAGAAGGTTTGAAAGGCGTAACAAGAGGAAAACCTCAAAGCAGTTGCACAATGAATCAATTGTAAGGAGAGGGTTGAGGAAAGTCAGATGGAAGAAAGGCAATACGAACAGAAGCACAGTAAAAGTTATAAAAGAGGTTGCAGCTAGGGGCCGAATGGACGCTGCAAAGACCCTTAAATAATGCCTACAGTGCACCGCGTTAGGTGCACTAACGGCATTACCCTCCGACGGGAAAGTTGATACTGTGATTTATGTCACAAAAGTCATTGAAGCAGAAAAAAAGTTTTTAAAAAATCATGCAGATTTTTGCTTTCATGATGTAGTAATATTTTTTCTTTTAATATAACTTACAAATTTCTTGTATTAAAAAGTAAAACGTCCAGTTCATCAAACATTTGCTAATTCTATTTTGAAGGTGTCACGTGTTTTTTTTTTATCTTTGCACAACTGTCTTCTTTATTTTTTAATCTGAACATTTTTAATAAAAAATGTATTCAATATATATATATATATATATATATATATATATATATATATATATATATATATATATTAGAAAAACAGGCAGGAAATGCAATAATATCTTTCGGAATCCGGTATAATGACACTGAATAATTGTTTTGACGGTCTGCAAAATATTGTTTTTTGATACGCGATTTCATTGCCATTCGTGACATGGAATACATTGATCATAAAAACGTAATTCTTTTAGTTTATTTTTTTCCTTTGTAAACAAATGTTTTGAAATGTGCAATATTCAGGGGATAGAGAAATATAATCAAACCAATATACTATTATTTAGAAAATATGGTGAAAAGAATTTTTTTTTAAATTCTTGTTGAACAAAATGAGCGAAAGACAAAGATAAAACATGATTTCGCATAAACGGTCTTACCGGCTATTTACTGACAACCAAGCTTAAACACTTTTCCTAATTATAACCGTGCCATTTCAATAACTGCTGAATTCATGATTTTGGGGATAGTAATAACGTGCAAGGAGACTATTATAAAACATGGGTGAACACACGTAGTCGGAGAAATATCACGATACTAACGATTAGTGATTTATTCATTTTTCGACATGGCACTATCTGGTGATATTTCGGCGTTTTATTCGTACTCGAAATAAAATCCGAATAAAAAAGGGGGTCATCCCGCTTTCAAACGGAGTCAAGCCTTAGCTAATAAATCATTTTTCATATTTCAGGTGGATATTACAAACTATTTTTTACCTGGTAATTCTGCATCGTCCCCAAATAAATAAAATGTCTAAAAATAATGCCAAACGAAACAAAGAATTGTTGAAAATAATGGAATAAAAAAGATACCATCAATGATTATTTTTTTCACTCTAAATTTGACTTTCATAACATATGTATTTCGTATCATTCACTTCCTTTCGCAAAAGGAAACATGCCTCTTCACACACTATTTTCGGGACAACACAATGATATTTTATTTCAATAACGAAAATACATATACACACACACACATACGTCACTGAAGTCATGATTTCTCCTCTGTGCGTTTGTTCGAATCTACAAGAGATCGAAATTATTATCAACTAAAAAATTTCCCTTCAATTAACATATGAAAATATATTATTTATGAAGTAGAGCGAATCGGACACTAAAGGACATTTGTAGCTTAATGCATGTTTATATATCACGGTTATGTGATAAAAAATCTTAATATAGCTACGTTTGGCAAACGTAAGACTTTGTTAACATGGCAGAGGTGGGTGGATGGATATCGATTCTAATAACAAATACCTGAGTTCGACAGTGATTTGTAAGGTCGGAATAGCTATCAACTTATACCTCACTTGGTGGCCGAGTCGGTTCAAATCCACGAGAGGACAAAATTATTATCAACTAAAACATTCCCTTCAGTTAACATATATTAAATGTATTAATTCCGAGGTAGAGCGAATTGGCTACTAATGGACATTTGTAGTTTAATGCATGTACATGAATCACGGTGATGTGATAAGATAAAATTCAAATATATATATGTGTATATGTAATATATATATCTATATATATATATATATATATATATATATATATATATATATAGGGATCATCATTTTCAAATGGAAATGTTTTGTCAACCAGTCTTTGTTCCACTTAAATGACAGGGTACCCAAATAAAGAACTTGTTTGACAAAACATGGTATGCAGTATACAAATACGTATTACTTTTCAAATAAGAACGAATTCTGTGCTGGACTGCTGTAATTAATAAAACAAAAATTAATTCAAGGGAACAAACACAGCTCAAAATAGTTTTGTCTAGAATGAAGTACTATAACTTTCTGCAAGGAGTGTGAATTTACAGTGCTAACATTCTATTGATTAGATTGCAAAGCGTCATGAAGAAATGTTACTTGCTTTTAATTTTGGTGTTATTGAAAAACATTCCACAAACACACACACACACACATACACACACACACACACACAGAGAGAGAGAAGAGAGAGAGAGAGAGAGAGAGAGAGAGAGAGAGAGAGAGCCGTTTCTTTATTCTGCATTTTATCCAGAAACCATTGGAACAACAGGAATGAGAGTAAAGAGCACAACAACAACAAAAATACGTTGAGACATACACACCAAGAACAATAACTTAAGAAGAAAATAATTCCGCCATTTATTTATAGACAGAAAGAGCCACAAGGTCCATTCTCGCCTTTGACTAGCTATTCTTGAGCCTCATCAATGTGGTATCATATATACTATATACTGTGGGGGGTATATATATATATATATATATCTATATATATATATATATATATTTAAATATATATATATATATTATATATCTTCTTTAATAATATCTTTCAATCTAATGATGGTAAAGCTTCGCCAAATTGTAAGATGATACTTTGCGGTCATTAAGGCCTGAAAGCCGTCAGTTTTTATCCTCTTCATGTTTTCATGGTGTTTTTGTCTTTGGCGACATTTTGTGTGTGTGAGAGAGAGAGAGAGAGATGAGAGAGAGAGACGAGAGAGAGAGAGTTTAATTTTATTTTATCTCTGCCGGTGTTCTTCCTTTCGGTTGTCTTTTTTATTTTTTACTTTTCTTTTTTTTTAAGATTCACGTCCCTCCTCCAGTCTATTCCAGGAAGCACTTCCACAAGTAAGTGGTCTCTTGAGGTTATGAATGGAACCAAGTAGATATAAAACTGACCTCTTTTTGGGTTTATAGCAATTGTTAGAGATTCCAATTCTGCCACAGAATCGAGAGTCTCTTATTTTATTAGGATCAGCAACCTTTCGCCTTTGCGGTTATTTATTTTGTATGTCTAAATAACTGTATATTTTGAAGCGGAACCTTCGTTCACTCTATCACGTTTAGAGTCACTCAAACGTACGCCGGAGGATGTTGTGCATTTATCTATGCTCATATGAAGGAAAAATCTTTTCCTATGAACTCACAGGAAAAGACTCTTGGAGGAAAACACATCAACACTGGTGACGATGCTCGGAGATATACAAACGCATTCAGATGATCGTATATGTACTAACATATTCAAAATCATGTTGCTTATTTAAGCCAGACAGCGATTCATATCCAGAGGAAAGGTTTCTCGATATTTCTAAATAACACACAAGCCATCTACTGCGCTGTTCTTTGTTATTCCGTCCAATCCATAGGCATCAGAGGTTAACAGAGCGTCGCAAAGGGTACAATCGCTTTCAATCCTGAACATTTACTTCTGGAGCAGCAACGCCGCTCAAGCGTCATGGGAAATTCAAATAACCATCCTGGAACACAACAGGTACTAAAAATCTCGCACTAATTCCTCTCTTTGTTTCGACCGAATCCGGTGGGATTTTATGCATCGCTGAATGCCTCGTGTTTGTCAAACGAGTCCCTTCACAATCTCTCAATGTATATGCATTTCCTCTCGCCCTTTCTTTTCGGAAAGCTTTTGTTTTTTACGTCATGTGCTACTAATCAAAATGATTTTATGTTTATATAAATCATTCTTGAAGTTCATAATTGTTGTTTAACCCTATGTTTAATGAATAACGATTTGGAATTTGATAAAACTAATCAACTGCACGGGAACGATATTACTGAGGAATGCAATAATCTATAATATCTGTCATGCCTGCGCACCGCAGTGCTCTACCTAGAAAGTATTTTCTTGTGTTACTGCATCGGTCGCTTTCTTGCTTTCAACTTTTGAGTCGCTGGTGATGTTCACCTTTACCTCCTTTCAGATCTGTTTTGTTTATATACATACCTAATGGGGCATCTGAGTCGCCCTTCATACTGCTCAGGTGCCTTAGATTTAGCCTTATAAAGGATAGGGGCTATACAAACACACCGTGTGAATAATACCTAAAGGAAGCCCCTTGTGAATGCAGCTATATTTTTTCAATATTGCGTTATTACTTTCTGTAGCCACTCTACGACCATCAGTTGTCGTGATCCATTAAACGAAGCAATTAAGACACCAAAATTGCAAACAAAACTGAATAAAGTCCAGTCATGAAAGTTATTAAATATTTTACGGATTTTCACTTCTGTAACATAATAGTTTATAGTTACTAGTGCAAAACTCTGGTTATGCAAATTAACAGATCACACAAGTAGGAGTTTTGTGAATACCTTGCCCACTGAAAATATCTACCTCTAATTATATGCGTTAATTTTGCTTAAAATAACCCGTCCCTCACCCACCTCCCACCCGCCCCCCAAAAAAAAATTAAAAAAAAAATTACGCAGTAAGCCTCATCCCATAGTTTCGGTCTTCTCTTGAAACTGCGAAGGACGCCTGGTCCAGGATCATTAATTTCGCTAATACAGCAGCAGTAGCGGCTACGAACTTTTGAAGATATCAGGACCGAGCCGGTAGTAAATTGTCTGACAAAGTTTTAACTTTACAGTAAGGCTAAATGGATACGGAAGTTATAGCAGTGAAGCAAGTGCCAGAACAGATGTGGCGAGCAAGGGCCGGAGTGGAAAGCTACAGCAACAAGAACCAGTCCATGGTGTCTCAAAATAAAAGGTAAGAGATTTGCTTGAAAAATGACGCTGGAAACCATGTGAAACACTGCTACTAAAAAATAATGAAGGTTATTGCTACTTAGCATTAACCGTTTGGTAAATGAAAATTAAATCGCATTCAGGTACATTTACTGATGATGAAATAAATCTATCTGAATATGGTAAAAAGGCATAGAAAAGGAATCTATCTGTACCTTTTCTAATCTGTAACATAGTAAAAGGCATAGGAAAGGAATCTATCTGCCTTTTATAATCTGTGATATGGTAAAAGGCATAGAAAAGGAATCTATCTGCCTTTTATAATCTGTAATATGGTAAAAGGCATAGAAAAGAATTCTATCTGTAATATGGTAATAGGCATAGAAAAGGAATCTATCTGTACCTTTTCTAATCTGTAACATGGTAAAAGGCATAGGAAAGGAATCTATCTGCGTTTTATAATCTGTGATATGGTAAAAGGCATAGAAAAGAATTCTATCTGTAATATGGTAAAAGGCATAGAAAAGGAATCTATCTGTATCTTTTCTAATCTGTAATATGGTAAAAGGCATAGAAAAGGAATCTATCTGTATCTTTCTAATCTGTAATATGGTAAAAGGCATAGAAAAGGAATCTATCTGTAATATGATAAAAGGCATAGAAAAGGAATCTATCTGTAATATGGTAAAAGGCATAGAAAAGGAATCTATCTGTAATATGGTAAAAGGCATAAAAGAGAATCTATCTGTAATATGGTAAAAGGCATAGAAAAGGAATCTATCTGTAATATGGTAAAAGGCATAGAAAAGGAATCTATCTGTACCTTTTCTAATCTGTAATATGGTAAAAGGCATAGAAAAGAAATCTATCTGTATCTTTTCTAATCTGTAATATGGTAAAAGGCATAGAAAAGGAATCTATCTGTACCTTTTCTAATCTGTAATATGGTAAAAGGCATAGAAAAGGAATCTATCTTTAATATGGTAAAATGCATAGCAAAGGAATCTATATGAAATATGGTAAAAGGTATACAAAAGGACAATCATCGTTGAAGAAAGACTTCAACTTACAGACGCTATTTGATTGCATCATCTGTATGAGAAAAGTGCATTTCTTTGAACTTAACTTGGGTGCGATATGGAGCTGCATGAAGCACATAAGACCATCTGATAAAAAACCAAAAATGTATGAGTGACAAATCCTTCTGTTTTAAACTAGTATTCTTTAAAAAGTTACAGCTCTAATATTCTTTAAAAATCCACAGCGCCTACTCTCTCCCTCCTTCTATCGCTGTCGACCAATGCCTCGTTTAGTTAATGGGATATTATGTCGTTGATATAAAAAGACAGAATCGCCCTGATGACTTGAAATCGAGATAAAAGGCAATCTCTCTCTCTCTCTCTCTCTCTCTCTCTCTTGCTCGCCTTCAACGCGCTTTTTTTCCCGCACCCTACACCCAACATCCAACCATTCTTGAAACCTCTTTCTTTTTAATTTACCAATAAAAGAGTATAAGGCTCGCGCTCCGAAGGATTGATTACGAAATATTAGGATGCCTTCCCCCATTCACAGGTGCAGTGAATGTTGGCCCTTGTTTCATTATTCAAATTGCCCTCGTCTCTTTTGTTTCCCTCTCTCTCTCTGCCTGTCTGTGACGCGTATACGCACGCACACACACACACACACACATACATACATACTATATTTATTCATTATATATATATATATATATATATATATATAGAATATATATATATATATCTTAATTATATATATATACACACACACATATGTTATATGTAGAATCTACTGGCCTTTTTATCAGATACATATGTAATTGTAATAGCCACAACGCCCTCTTAACTTCTCAAATTCTTTAATCTTTTTTGGATGCGCTTGTCACTACAAAGCCTTCAGAACCAACTTCCAGAGAAATATGAAGAAATCAAGATGTCCGGTAGAGGGAAACGAACCCGCGATACCATAATCACGACGAGGTCACCTTGCCGAGCTGGGCGCTACCGGACATCATGATTTCTTTATGTTTCTTTGAAGTTGGTTCTGGAGGCTTTGTAGTGATAAGCGTATCCCAAAAAGAGCAAAGAGTTTGAGAAGAAATGAGGGCATTGTGGCTATTAAAATTACACACACACACACACATACACACACATATAATATATATATGAAATAGGTATTATAATTATATGAGCGCTGTTATGAATATATGGAGTCAGTACTTTGTGTAACTCGGCGGATATTTTATAACTACGCAATTATGCAGGTACATAGACGATTTTTGCTGCAGTGTGAAAAGGATAGCAGAATCTCAGTTCAGAATATCGGAGAAGCGAGTACGTCGGAACACTTCTGTAGTCGTCATCACTGGTTCTCACGCAGACAAAGCGGGATTTCGTAATCAAGGATTCATCATTTTTTGATGGCGCGGTGTTGAGTCGTCTGCCGAAGATGTCAACTCAGCTCGCTCGTGCATACGTGACCAAGCGCGTGGAGATCATGCGTTTGTGCAAGGGCGGAAATATATACACTTCCGATCTTTTTTTTATCAGCTCTCATGGGTAGGGCTATTAACTGTACGTACATGAGTTTGTTTGTATGGTGTTTTTACGTTCCATGGAACCAGTGGTTATTCAGCAACGGGACCAATGGCTTTACGTGACCTCCGAATCACGTCGAGAGTGAACTTCTATCATCAGAAATACACATCTCTCACCCCTCAGTGGAATGCCCGAGAATCGAACTCGCGGCCACCGCAGTGGTTGGCCAATACCATACAGACCATGCCACTGAGGCGCTGTATGTACATGAGTGCGTGGGTGTCGGTTCCACTACATGATGCGAAAGATGAGGGATAGATGGGCACTACTTTGGGGCCGCTTACCGCATTCGCCATGGACTTTTTTTTTTTTTTTTTTTTTTTTTTCCTAGTGTGAGTAGTTGCTGCTGAAAGGGTAAGCATACTCACGCATCCATGCCGAAGTGTTATCTTTGTCTTTTACCTACTGAACATTAATTTCAAAAAGTGTTATCTTTCATATGAAACTTTTATTCTAGAATTTATTATTATTATTTTGATTCTATTTTCAATTTATTTAAGTGGGATTCCTTTTTTCTCAGATAGATCTGGCACTTCCCCTAACGACTATGACTTTCAACTTTTTTTTTTTTTTAATGGGAGAATTATTGTGAACTGTAAATCTTTGACTGGTGTTTAGTTGTTGGAGAGGGACACGGATGGGGAGGGTTTTTGTCCAATCCCCAGTTTTATTTTGGTTTCCTATTTTGAATTATCATTTTCAAGAGTGTGCATCATTTGGAGTTTTCATCGTCTTGTATCTAGAAGATAAAGTTTCAGTTTGATATATATAGTTAATCATTTGTTCTTTACAAATAGTCTAATTTTGATGATTCTTGGTCTGATTTAGCGACCTTTGGTAATTATAAATTGTGGATTGTGTGTGAGGTCGGTCGATCGGTCGGTCGGTCGGTCGGTCGGTCGAGAGAGCGAGAGAGAGAGAGAGAGAGAGAGAGAGAGAGAAAGAGAGAGAGGCACTTCGATAATCCGTCGAGAGAGGGAGATGTTCCGCTCAGGGTCAACGTAACCAAAGATACCTCAAAGAGATAAGTTTTACGCGTAGCGACCTCCTCGAGGTAGTAACGTATACATGAATTTATATATATATATATATATATATATATATATTATAAAATTCCAGTTCAAGTGTATCAAAAAGTGAGCTGAACTATTATTAGTAATACCAGATATATATATATATATATATATATATATATATAGATATATATATATATATATATATATATGTATACATATGCATGTATGTAAGTTATATACTATATATAATATAATATCTATAGCTATATATATATATTATATATATATATATATATATATAGTATGTATGTATGTATATATGTAGTATGTATGTATGCATGTATGTATGTATGTATGTATGTTATATATATATATATATATATATATATATATAAATATATATATATATATATATATATATATATATATATATGTATGTATAGCAAGTAACTTTCTATTAGCCATGCTATCGAGCATAAAGAAAATAATTTAATACAGAGTAATTCTACTTCATATTTTATAACTTTTTGCCTTCATCATACTAATTGGCCATATTGTATTATATGTACTCGATACACAGATTCCGCGTAACTTCATTTCTATGTTCCATTATTTTTTATCATAATTCACTGATATAGCCAAACGTGATCAGAGCTAAACGCATTACAGCAATCATGTTGAAAGCGATGCTTTAATGTTTTCCCTGGGAAACGACGTAGGGGGAGGGGGTAGTGGTCTGAGCAAAAATAAGCAGTTAAGATAATAAAGACCAAAAACAAAGTAATTAAAGCAGATCAAATTCAACTGTTGTGAACACAAAGAAAAAGGGGACATCAATATCAGTATTATTAAAAATGCACCTTATCAATCAATCATGTGTAAAAGAATGGAATTCTTACAAGGTTTTTGTGAAGAAATTAATAATACCGGTAAAGAGAAGTCAAGTATAGAGCACAAATGTTAAAAAAATATAGATAAGCTGAAAGGCAGTTAAATATATCGACGCTCAATTAAAACAGTAAAATATTGACGAAAAAGCTAAGGCACATAAATAATCCCATGTTCTTTGTCCTCAAACTTAACAGAGTTACCGCAAAATTTAGAAACTATCTCCGAAGTGATTAATCGCTTTATGGTTGGTTTATGACTTAATGGAGAATGACTGTCGCCGATAATGGCTGTTTTATGGCGGGGTGCGTCAAGAATTATGGCGTGATGATTAATGCATTATCCTGCAACCAGAACGTGTTTAAAAATACTCGGGACTTGTAAATGAAAATGCCCCCTTGTGCCCACTTCCAAGATCAACGTTAAATTCGTCCAAAAGGATTTTCATACTTTAGTATCACATCTCTCAAAAATTAAATAGTGATTACCCATAACGTATTCACTTTTCTCCTCTTACTTTATTAGATATAATGTATTCTCCACATTTCAATAAAATATTAAATTAAATTAGTTTAAATCGTAGTAATAAAATGATATTCGCATCGAACGATAAAAACGAATTATTCTCTCGACGAAAAAGTAATTCACTTGATGACAAAAACGTACAGTGAAATTCAATAAATTACATTTTGCATGTTGAAACAACGACCCACGCTCGTGATTGCTGGACGGGAGATTACTGAACTTGCAGTCTTTGATGCTTAATTTGCAATAATTTAATATATGAATATTTGTTTTTTCATTATCACATCTGCATTTCCTCCATCCTGTAACTAGGTAAAAAAAAATTCAGGTTGATGTTTGCACAGAAAACGCAATAACCTTGTCACTAAAAAGCCGATCAAAACATGGATGAGGTTCATATTAGTTATTAGTACACTACTCGTTATGACTGCACAGAAGTTTAGAGAGTCAATGAGCACACCTATGAATTGGGGGTAAGTCACCCCATCTGAACTATAAGGTTCTTGTTGTAGGTGCATTAATCACTTGAGGGAACTAAATCAACTGCATAAACGTAAGGCTTTCTTGGATTGCGTAAGACCGTGAAAACGATGTAGGTAATGCGGCCTCTTCTACAAATTGACTTCATTATTTGTGATGTGTGGAAAATGAAAGGCCAAATGATTCTTGAAGGTAATAATCATTTTCTAAAATTATCCAGATATCTGGCGATTTTATGTTTTCCATTATTGTTTCTTGATTTGTTTTTACTTTCCAAGAAAAAAAAATCTGGTCATTTGTCTATTTTTTCCTGAATAAAGTTTGCAAAATATTTTTTGCCTTGATTTTATTTTCCAAGAAAAAATCTGGTCATTTGTCTATTTATTCGAGAAGATAGTTTGCAAAATATTTGTTTTGCCTAGTTTTTATTTTCCAAGAAAAAATCTGGTCATTAGTCTATTTCATCGAGAAAAAAAGTTTGCAAAATATTTTTGCCTTGTTTTTATTTTCCAAGAAAAAATCTAGTAATTTGTCTATTTTTTCCTCAAAAAATAGTTTGCAACATATTTTTTCTTGCCTTGTTTTTATTTTCCAAGAAAAACATCTGGTCATTTGTGTATTTTTTCCAGAAAAAATTTTGCCAAAATATTTCCTTGCCTTGTTTTTATTTTCCAAGTAAAAATTCTGATCATTTGTCTATTTTTTCATAAAATTTTTTTTGCAAAATATTATGGAGAGACGTAGAAAACAAAAGCTTGTCACCTCTCTCACACATCTATTCGCTCAAAAAACCGAGTTGGAAACCTCATTACATACTTGACAACGCCACTTCAGAGGACAAGGAATGATAGGATTCGAATCACGCTTCTCGTAGGAATTAGTATGAGCTATTTGCAGCCCCCGCGCCTCTCTCTCTCTTCTCTCTCTCTCTGTCTCTCTCCTCTCTCTCTCTCTCTCTCTCTCTCTAATATTATATAATCTTATATAATATATATATTATAATTATATATATATATATAATTCTCTCTCCCTCTCCTGCTCTCTCTCTCTCTCGCTCTCTCTCTCTCTCTCATACTCTCTCTCTCATATATATATATATATATATATATATATATATACATATACATATATATATATATATATATATATTTATTTATATATATCCTACATATATATAACGTATATGTATGAGTTTTATAACATCACCGTGATTCATATATACGCATTCGGCTACAAATGACCTTAATATTTCTAGTCCCGCTCTAACTCGGAATTAACATATTTTCATATACGTTAACCGAAAAGGAATCTTTTAGTTGACAAGAAATTAATCGTATATATAAATTGCTTCAAAATTGAGGACGCAGCCCCATCAGAAACAAAATGTAGAAAACGAGAGAGAAAAACCTCGGGAGTGTTGTGGGAAATCTTGACAGCAAAATATTCGTTGTTTTAGATTTTCGTTTCTGGCTTTTCCCCATAGGCCATTAAATATGCCAGGAGTGTCTGACACCGCCTTTCATATCCTCTCTCTCTCTCTCTCTCTCTCTCATATATATATATATATATATATATATATATATATATATATATATATATGCATACTACACACACACACACACACACATATATATATATATATGTATACATATATATATATATATATATAATATCTATATATATATATAATATATACACCGCAAACGCAACACCACACACACACACATATATATATATGTGTGTGTGTGTGTGTGTGTGTGTGTGTGTGTGTGTGTGTGTGTGTGTGATATTGAGTTGTAATTTACAATATAGTATTGAGAGAGATGAAAAATCAGTCTGCAGGCAGGTTTTCACCAGCCCAGGACTTCTTTATGGGTCACCTTCGTATGTACTTCGTGGGCGTCTGTGGTTCTTTGTTGGTGCGCGCGAGTGCGCATGGCAGCATAATGTGTGTGTATTCAGTTGCAGTCTAATCAAATGCTTTTCATCATTCATATCATATATAGATTACTACACAATATTGTCAGTGTCTGTTTGCAAAAAAGTTTACGTTTATACTGACAATATTTGTTTGATCTTATAATGGAGAGGAAATACTTGGATTTTAACGTCAGTTGCAAAAACTAGAATTCCGAGCAGTAGAGTCAATGTGCTTTTATTTGCGCATTTGCATGCGGATTTACTAAACATAACAGTAATGGAGAGATAAAAAAAAGAATAACATTCCACGCTCTGCAAAAGAAAATATAAAATGGGTAGAAACGGAAGGCTTGAACCGTGACAAGCGCGAGAGCTCCCCTTTGGCGGAGGGACGGGGATTCGGGGAATTTCATTCCGTAATGGAACAATATTATTTCAATTACTGCGTCATTTCCCTTAAAGGCGTGTGTCATTATCAATGGTGAGACGTCATGAGAAAGAAATAAAAGAATGGAATTGCCATTGTCCACACCGGTGAGACGTCCTCGGTTTCAATTGACCGTGGAATGAGGCTAAATCGCTTGGCCCGTTTCCTTCTCACTTTATGTAATAAATCAGTTTTTCTTCGGCTTCGTCTGCCGTTCGAAACGTTGGAGAGGGGGGGAGGGGCCGGTTTAAGGACTACACATCCGAAATGAACGGGTGTTAATATTGATCGAGGTAGTAATTAAACATTGTTGTTTTTTTTTTCGAACGACAACTAAGTAAATAGGAAAAATATAAATAAACAACGCGTCGGATAAACTACTAACATGCAGAAAACAACCATTACAGCAACAGGAGCTGGAACAGTAACACTGGACAGACAACTGCACCTAAACCAAGACCATGCACGTGCCTTCCCGTAAACGAAGACTTCAAAACAATATAATATTTTTAAGTGGAGTCCACCAGTGTCATTTGTTTTGTTTATACGAATACATAGAATAAAGAGAAACCCCAACAACTGCAACCCTTGATTTTTGGCCTTTAGTACTCGATAGACGCAATTACTCGGGAAATGCTGTCATGATGAAACGATACACATGCAGCAAACGGTACAAGGTATATCCTCCTCAACTTTACTCACAATATAAATAAAAAAGCATAATATCAAACAAAACACCAGCGGCAAGAAAGACTAACTTACCTTGTCAAATTCACTGTCGAACTGAAGACCCCGCTATGAATAAATACTGTGTAAGACCTGCAAATGGAAAAACACAAGGTTATTAGGTGTAAAATGTAAAGGAGATTTGGTATTCCGAGCGAAATAATAAGATCACATACAGTGATTGTGTGTGTGTGTGTGTGTGTGTGTGTGTGTGAGAGAGAGAGAGAGAGAGAGAGAGAGAGAGAGAGAGAGAGAGAGAGAGAGAGAGAGAGAGATATTCGGCCAAGTATCATCAATGTAACCGTTTACACCAAGCGAATCAGCATGATATGAACGGACTCGATTCACTCGGTGTAAACGACTACATTGAAATGAGTGTGGCGAATCAAGACGAATCATGATTCTCGTTCATTCTTTATGAATTGAATAGATTCGACTCGCTTCGAGTAAACACAGCCTGAGTGAGAAAAGGCAGTTGCATATCTAAATTATAATTCAAAGAGGGCTTTCAGGAGAAAGATCCTCTGAGGGATGAAGGATAATATGATACGAGTTAATGCTATTGTAAAATTTAATTTTGGAGGTGGAAATAACTTTTACCATGGTTACTGAAGTCAAGAAAATAATTTAAATCTATATGTAATTAAAACATTTCCACTCATTGGTGAAAAACATTCAGAGTAATTAAAATAAAAAAAAATATTTTTAGGAAATATTTAAAGTACGAAATAAAATAAAGCTAAAGTAGGAAAAACAAAAAAGTGCTCATTAAAATTCAACAACTACTGGCAAAATCATTTCCATCCTTAGTCATTAAGTTTAAAGACGGAATTATATCGTAGCGTTGAAAATCGCGATTTAGGTACCATTCGTTCTGCTGGATGATAGAGTTATCCCCTGATTCCACCGTAAAGGACTCCTTAGGAAAATGCCCCGGAATTAGTGGGCAGTTACCTTTTACGTTTGGTTTTATCCCACTCCAGGTGACGGCCATGAATCATTTAACCTTAGCAAATTCTCGTGCCGAATGACTCACTTTGCCTTCATCATAAAACCCATTCTTTCACTCTCGAGCGAGATAGTAAGGTAATTAACATTTTTGCATTTATCTGGGGTGGGGGGGATGTTTCCGTTAAATATGCAAATTGAGTCGTTCCGCCTAAGGATGTGTTATTAAGCGAGATGGACCATTATCTCATTTCAGGGCTGCGGTTGTTTTCGTTTCTCGGGACTTTGCTTAGAAGGCTGTTGGGTTTGTTTCTTTTAAGTTACTCTTGGTTTGTACTTCCTATTATAACGCTGAAATGTGTACGTTAATGAGATGGTGATTACTACACGAGTGACTGGAATGCTACCGATGTGAAAGAATCGCTTCAGTAAGGAAAGGTAAAACTTTTTTAGTAAATCTATGCATAAATGTCATGGCAATTTCGATACCAAGCGTTTTATCTTAATAATAATAATAATAATAATAATAATAATAATAATAATAATTCCTCTCATTCCAGATGTTGACCAATCTTCTTCTATATCCTCTCTCCGTCGGGTTGCTTCTGATGTAGCATCTCCATATATCCTTATTTTCTTCTCTTGTCCATTTCTTCCTTTTTGCTTCTGTAGCTCCAATCTCAAGCTGTTGATTACTGTCGTTGTGGTGATCAGTTGCTGGATGACGACCTCCGCTCCAAGTACCTGACCGTCTTCCCCTTCAATTGGGTTGAATACCTGGTTGCCGGACGAAGCTCCTCTGTTGCCAGAGGTTCCATTTACGTCGTTGTCGTTTATTCCTT